>NW_028155641.1:225000-235000 GCF_963454915.1 Gymnoscopelus microlampas | reverse complement strand
GATCTCGGAAGCTAAGCAGGGTCGGGCCTGGTTAGTACTTGGATGGGAGACCGCCTGGGAATACCAGGTGCTGTAAGCTTTTTTCATTTGGCAGACTGACTGAATGAGCAATCGTCATGTTTATGAATGCAGCACTAACCAACAAAATGTCACTGCTGAAAAATGTCACTTCTAACCTTTAGCAGCCCAGCCTAAGTAGAGTAAAGGAATAAACACACTCCACAGCAGGCCCACTGTCATCTATATAAGGCCTACCGGCCGCTCCCGCTGTTGCTTACGGCCATACCACCCTGAACACGCCCCATCTCGTCCGATCTCGGAAGCTAAGCAGGGTCGGGCCTGGTTAGTACTTGGATGGGAGACCGCCTGGGAATACCAGGTGCTGTAAGCTTTTTCATTTGGCAGACTGACTGAATGAGCAATCGTCATGTTTATGAATGCAGCACTAACCAACAAAATGTCACTGCTGAAAAATGTCACTTCTAACCTTTAGCAGCCCAGCCTAAGTAGAGTAAAGGAATAAACACACTCCACAGCAGGCCCACTGTCATCTATATAAGGCCTACCGGCCGCTGCTGCTGTTGCTTACGGCCATACCACCCTGAACACGCCCGATCTCGTCCGATCTCGGAAGCTAAGCAGGGTCGGGCCTGGTTAGTACTTGGATGGGAGACCGCCTGGGAATACCAGGTGCTGTAAGCTTTTTTCATTTGGCAGACTGACTGAATGAGCAATCGTCATGTTTATGAATGCAGCACTAACCAACAAAATGTCACTGCTGAAAAATGTCACTTCTAACCTTTAGTAGCCCAGCCTAAGTAGAGTAAAGGAATAAACACACTCCACAGCAGGCCCACTGTCATCTATATAAGGCCTACCCGCCGCCGCTGCTGTTGCTTACGGCCATACCACCCTGAACACGCCCGATCTCGTCCGATCTCGGAAGCTAAGCAGGGTCGGGCCTGGTTAGTACTTGGATGGGAGACCGCCTGGGAATACCAGGTGCTGTAAGCTTTTTTCATTTGGCAGACTGACTGAATGAGCAATCGTCATGTTTATGAATGCAGCACTAACCAACAAAATGTCACTGCTGAAAAATGTCACTTCTAACCTTTAGCAGCCCAGCCTAAGTAGAGTAAAGGAATAAACACACTCCACAGCAGGCCCACTGTCATCTATATAAGGCCTACCCGCCGCCGCTGCTGTTGCTTACGGCCATACCACCCTGAACACGCCCGATCTCGTCCGATCTCGGAAGCTAAGCAGGGTAGGGCCTGGTTAGTACTTGGATGGGAGACCGCCTGGGAATACCAGGTGCTGTAAGCTTTTTTCATTTGTCAGACTGACTGAATGAGCAATCGTCATGTTTATGAATGCAGCACTAACCAACAAAATGTCACTGCTGAAAAATGTCACTTCTAACCTTTAGCAGCCCAGCCTAAGTAGAGTAAAGGAATAAACACACTCCACAGCAGGCCCACTGTCATCTATATAAGGCCTACCGGCCGCTGCTGCTGTTGCTTACGGCCATACCACCCTGAACACGCCCGATCTCGTCCGATCTCGGAAGCTAAGCAGGGTCGGGCCTGGTTAGTACTTGGATGGGAGACCGCCTGGGAATACCAGGTGCTGTAAGCTTTTTCATTTGGCAGACTGACTGAATGAGCAATCGTCATGTTTATGAATGCAGCACTAACCAACAAAATGTCACTGCTGAAAAATGTCACTTCTAACCTTTAGCAGCCCAGCCTAAGTAGAGTAAAGGAATAAACACACTCCACAGCAGGCCCACTGTCATCTATATAATGCCTACCGGCCGCTGCTGCTGTTGCTTACGGCCATACCACCCTGAACACGCCCGATCTCGTCCGATCTCGGAAGCTAAGCAGGGTCGGGCCTGGTTAGTACTTGGATGGGAGACCGCCTGGGAATACCAGGTGCTGTAAGCTTTTTTCATTTGCCAGACTGACTGAATGAGCAATCGTCATGTTTATGAATGCAGCACTAACCAACAAAATGTCACTGCTGAAAAATGTCACTTCTAACCTTTAGCAGCCCAGCCTAAGTAGAGTAAAGGAATAAACACACTTCACAGCAGGCCCACTGTCATCTATATAAGGCCTACCGGCCGCTGCTGCTGTTGCTTACGGCCATACCACCCTGAACACGCCCGATCTCGTCCGATCTCGGAAGCTAAGCAGGGTCAGGCCTGGTTAGTACTTGGATGGGAGACCGCCTGGGAATGGGAGGCATGCGTTAATCCGACAGACCTTTTCTCCGACTATGTGGCATCCGCGTGCGGTTAGGGTTAGGGTGCGGGTTTGGTTCGGGTTTACTGTTTAATGTCGGAGCACTGCGCTGTCGGAGGAATGCGCTGTCGGACTAACGTATTGCACCCCCTGGGAATACCAGGTGCTGTAAGCTTTTTTCATTTGGCAGACTGACTGAATGAGCAATCGTCATGTTTATGAATGCAGCACTAACCAACAAAATGTCACTGCTGAAAAATGTCACTTCTAATCTTTAGCAGCCCAGCCTAAGTAGAGTAAAGGAATAAACACACTCCACAGCAGGCCCACTGTCATCTATATAAGGCCTACCGGCCGCCACTCCTTTGCTTACGGCCATACCACCCTGAACACGCCCGATCTCGTCCGATCTCGGAAGCTAAGCAGGGTCGGGCCTGGTTAGTACTTGGATGGGAGACCGCCTGGGAATACCAGGTGCTGTAAGCTTTTTTCATTTGGCAGACTGACTGAATGAGCAATCGTCGTGTTTATGAATGCAGCACTAACTAACAAAATGTCACTGCTGAAAAATGTCACTTCTAACCTTTAGCAGCCCAGCCTAAGTAGAGTAAAGGAATAAACACACTCCACAGCAGGCCCACTGTCATCTATATAAGGCCTACCGGCCGCTGCTGCTGTTGCTTACGGCCATACCACCCTGAACACGCCCGATCTCGGAAGCTAAGCAGGGTCGGGCCTGGTTAGTACTTGGATGGTAGACCGCCTGGGAATACCAGGTGCTGTAAGCTTTTTTCATTTGGCAGACTGACTGAATGAGCAATCGTCATGTTTATGAATGCAGCACTAACCAACAAAATGTCACTGCTGAAAAATGTCACTTCTAACCTTTAGCAGCCCAGCCTAAGTAGAGTAAAGGAATAAACACACTCCACAGCAGCGCCACTGTCATCTATATAAGGCCTACCGGCCGCTGCTGCTGTTGCTTACGGCCATACCACCCTGAACACGCCCGATCTCGGAAGCTAAGCAGGGTCGGGCCTGGTTAGTACTTGGATGGGAGACCGCCTGGGAATACCAGGTGCTGTAAGCTTTTTTCATTTGGCAGACTGACTGAATGAGCAATCGTCATGTTTATGAATGCAGCACTAACCAACAAAATGTCACTGCTGAAAAATGTCACTTCTAACCTTTAGCAGCCCAGCCTAAGTAGAGTAAAGGAATAAACACACTCCACAGCAGGCCCACTGTCATCTATATAAGGCCTACCGGCCGCTGCTGCTGTTGCTTACGGCCATACCACCCTGAACACGCCCGATCTCGTCCGATCTCGGAAGCTAAGCAGGGTCGGGCCTGGTTAGTACTTGGATGGGAGACCGCCTGGGAATACCAGGTGCTGTAAGCTTTTTCATTTGGCAGACTGACTGAATGAGCAATCGTCATATTTATGAATGCAGCACTATAGTCCATGGGCCAGACGAGAAGTCAGGGACACGAAAGGTGGCAAAATCTCTTTCGCACCATTTTGTTTGTAGGGTCCATATAAGTACTTTGAAACATGATAGCCTTTTCAAATGAGTAGCTTTAATACTTTTTTTAGGACATTCATTGTTTTGCCATTATCTCCCCACATTATCTGCACAGTCGGTTTTTGTGCAGTTTATTGTATCAACTTACGCAATAATTAAGTTTGATTCACACTGAAAATGATGCACACATAACATATAACATATGCAAGTATATTATCAAGTTCAATGAGTTTGATTTTAAGCAGTAACACCTGGCCCGGGTCAAACTGATTGGACTCTGAGCCCTACACACCTGTTGTGCATCGAGGTAATTGATGCCCACAGGATAAATCAGCCATCCCCCAACCCACAGTATTATATGAAACCAGACAACCTAAGGCATCCATTTGAGTAATGTCAGCTTGTCATAGGACTAAATAATGCTCCACATTTAGGCACATTTTGGCGAGGGAAAAACGAAAATCTGCACTTTCAAAGTTTGGCACAAGGTGCTGAGCTTATTAGATTCATTTCATTCTCAGATGATGAACATCACAGAATAAAAAAATATGGCAGAACAAAGTACAAGTGAAACACAGCCAGTGTGTTCCATGATGGACTGTTTAATACACTTTTCGGATGATAACACAAAACTTTTGGCACCTACGAATTTGGATTCGTGGAACACACTACTGAGAGCAGCTACAATAAGAGACTACACCCCCATCCTTGATCTTGCAAAAGACCTCCCTGAAGGTAGGATACCATCCGTACTGTATCACAGGAAATGCCTATAGCCTCTTCACAATGAAGAAACTGCTTGACAGCATCCTCGCAAAAGAAAGTTCTTCAGAAAAAAATGAAGAAAGACAGACAGAAGACAGAAGAAAGTCCACTAGACAAGGACCAAGCACATCACGGGTGTATGAGGCCAAATGTATATTTTGTGACAAATGTAGAAAGTATTTGAAAGGTCAAAGGTCGAAAGAGAGTCTGACAAAATGCACAGAGTTGAGAGCTGATGAAACAATCAGGAGAGCAGCTGTCAGGAAGGGCGATAACAGGTTGTTGGCCATTGTCAGTCGCGAACTAGTAGCAGCTGAAGCTCATTACCACAGATCCTGCTACAGGGTGTACACAAAGGATCCATATGCAGACAAAGATATTGGTGAAGTTAACACGGACCAAGCAGAATCCTTTTATGAAGAGGCAGAAAGAATTGCACTACATAAAGTTTTTGCATACATAAGGGAAGGACTGATCGACCATCCTACAGTGGTACCATTCACTGATCTGACCACTAAACTGGTCACAGAAATGGCTGAATGTGGTGTAACACAAGTGACATTTTCTACAAAGAAAAAGCTACGTCGCAAGATTGAAGCTGAATTTGGTGAATCTTTACATAGCATACCAAACGACTCAGGAAAGCTCTTAGTATATCCTGACAATTTGACAAGGGATGAACTTGTAAAGGTCTGCCATGAACTCAAAGAGGAACTGAAGTTGTACAAATCGAGCAGTGAAAAAGACATCATATCACAAGTGGCACTGAAGATCAGAGATGACATTCTGAACCAAGATATTACTCAAGCATGGCCACCACATACAGCAGATCTTGAGAAGATGAACTGTACGCCTACATCTCTAGTGGAGTTTCTCCAGACACTCCTAACGCGCAAATCCATACTAGGAAATAATAACCCATCTCAGAGGGTGCAAAGGCTCACAACTTCATTTAGCCAAGACCTAGTTTATGCTGTTACCTGTGGCAAAGTCAAGCCTACAAAACACATTGTGTTGCCCTTTGCTGTCAAGTCACTTACTGGAAATGTGGAACTGATACAGATGCTGAACAGACTTGGCCATGGCATCTCATATTCTCAATTAGAAGAAATTGACACAGCCCTTTGTCTTCAGAAGCAAGCAGCAAGTGGAGATGCCATCCCACTACCACAAAACATCAAAATTGGTGTGTTCACGACATTGGCATGGGACAATATAGACAGACTAGAGGAAACAATCAGTGGTGAAGGGACATCCCACAGAGTGAATGGAATTGCTGTGCAAGCAAAGCATATTGCTGATCCTACTGCTGAGACCAGAGCTTTGCCTTGCATACCAAAGACCAAGAAGAGAAGCATTGGAGCAGTACAGACAGTACTTCCCATTTACAATGCAGGAGAACGTGCCAATCCTCCAGTTGTACGGACAGTTGATATTGATCATGCTGATTTTCTACAGGATGCAGTGAACAGAAATCATATGTGGCTGATGACTCGTGTTTCTAACAAAGACATTTGTAGTTGGACTGGGTTCAACGGGAGGCATGCGTTAATCCGACAGACCTTTTCTCCGACTATGTGGCATCCGCGTGCGGTTAGGGTTAGGGTGCGGGTTTGGTTCGGGTTTACTGTTTAATGTCGGAGCACTGCGCTGTCGGAGGAATGCGCTGTCGGACTAACGTATTGCACCCGGGTTCAACATCCTCATCCACGGTGATACATGTGCACAAGATAGTATAGGCTATTTGCCAACAATCAATGCTCCTGCTACACAGCTATCAACTAGTAAATGAGATACTTCACCAGTCAACAAGTATCATGAAGTCTCTGCAGCTCAACAACATTGTTGTAGTTTTTGACCAGGCATTGTATGCCAAAGCTGTTGAAATTACCTGGAAACACCAGGAGCTATTCAAGGACACCATCCTTAGAATGGGCGTCTTCCATACCATCTGTACTTTCATGGCAACGATTGGAAAACGTTTTGCAGATGCTGGTCTAAGAGACCTTTGCGTTGAGGCAGGAGTGATAGCTGATGGCTCAATCTCAGGGGTTATTGATGGTCACAGGTATAATCGAGCAGTAAGACTCCACAAACTTCTCTATGAGGCGTTATTGAGACTAGCATGGAAAGGTTTTCAACCATGGTTAGAACAGAATCATCAGGAAGACCTTATCCACTTGGAAGAAACTCTGCAAGCAGTCAACAACCTGTGTGAAGACGTATCACAGAAAGGATTTGAGGGAACCCTTGAGCAGGATTCATGCCAGCACATACTGACACGATTCAACTAGTACCTCAGCTACCTCAGAGGAGACAATGGTCCCCTGTCTGCCTTCTGGATGTTTTATGTCGACATGGTTGAGATTTTGCTTAGTCTTATTCGAGCATCAAGAGAGGGAAAGTGGATTATGCACCTTGCTGCGATTAGAGCCATCATTCCCTGGTGTTTTGCTTATGATAGGCTGAACTATGCAAGATATCTGACATACTACTATGCTCAAATGTCTCGTCTGGAGGTGGTGCATGCTAATGTGTATGCCCACTTTGTAGAGGGAGGTTTTTCTGTCCAGCTGGGAAAGAACAATCCCTTTGGCAAGATTCCTGTAGACCAGACAATCGAGGAGACAGTAAACAAGGACACCCAGACTGCAGGAGGAACCAAGGGCTTCAGCCTCAAACCTGGAGCAGTCACCCGATACTATCTCACTTCAGAAAATAGAAGTCAGTATCTTAGACAACTCAGGAACATGATAGGCAAAGAGTCAACAGAGTATTGCAGTCATCATGATCTACAGAAGCCCAGGATAGAGAAGGATAGGGCAGATGTAAATGCCTTTGTTGAGCTTATGGAGAAAAGCTGGTTAAACCCTCTAGCTCCAGAATAGTCTGAGATCATCAGTCTTTCCACTGGAATTGCTGTGTCACCAGAAATAGTCAATGATCTGCTGCAAGCTCACCAAACTGGAGAGGAAGCATATCTGAAATTCAGAAGTGAACGCTTGGAGAAAGAGTCACCAACAGTCAAATTCCATGACAAACTGAAAAAAACAGAATCTGAAGACATTCTCAAGCATCACGAAAAGTACTAGAATGAAGCAAGCACAAATCAAGGATGTTAAAGATGTCCTGGATCATCCACTTGGTCCATTGCCATGGGCACTCTCAAATCCAGATGGATCACTGCGGAAAACCAACAAGGCTGCTCTTGCACGTGAGTTAGAAAAATCTGCATCAGCAGTTGAAGATGTTGGAGAACACTCTGCATGCATCATTGATGGAATGAGCCTTGTTCAGAAACTGAAAGGTGATGGCAAGACTTTTGGCGAGATTGCTGGTTCTGTGCTGCACCTGGTGTTACGCGAAGGAAGAAACAGCAAGCGTATAGATGTGGTGTTTGATGTGTACTGGAAAACATCAATTAAGAATGCTGAGAGATGCAGTCGTGGTTCGGCAAGTAGCACTCAGTGGAAGAACATTGCCCCAGGACACAATGTTGTGCAGTGGAGAAAGCTGTTAAGCAATACAGAGAGCAAAACTGCCTTGATAACCTTTATAGTGGACCAGTGGAAGCGAGCAGAGAACCGGGTAGAACTTAAGGACAAGCAGTTATTTGCAACCTGTGGAGAGACATGCTATTGTCTGAGTAAAGATGACTGGCATGTTGTTGAAGAACTGAAATCTTCCCATGAGGAGGCCGATACCCGTATGCTCCTACATGCAAATCATGCCAGCCAGAATGGCTATCAATCCACAGTCATTGTGAGTGAAGATACAGATGTCATGATCCTTTGTCTTGGATACAGTAAGATGAGGACAAGGTACATCAACATCAGCAACCTTGCTCAGCTCCTTGGATATGAGCTATGTGATGCTCTTATAGGTGTACATGCCTTTACAGGTTGTGATAGCGTAAGTGCTTTTGCAGGACGAGGAAAACTCAGCGCTTTCAAACTTGTGAAAGGAAACAGGACATTTCAAGAGTCCTTCAAATCCCTTGGAACATCCTGGCACGTATCAAAGGAATTATACAGCAGTATGGAATCATTTGTCTGCAGGATGTATGCATCATCGTCTAGCATATTATGTGATGTCAATGAGCTGCGCTACCTGCTGTTCTGCACCAAGAGGGGTAGTCCAGCCTACTACCCCCTTGCAGGGACTGCTTACAGATGCATATACAGCGTGCTAATTACCAGGCAGCAGTCTGGAGGCACTGCCTGGAGGGACAGCCAGACATACCTGAGCCAAAAGGACATGGATGGACAACTGACAGCGAAGGTATACTTATATAAATAGAATAAATAAATGTTGCCCTAATAATAATTTATTATACAAATATGTACTGTATATGTAATTTATAGTCATCTGGGCTCCTAACTGAAATGGATGACATATCTTCCTCTTATTCTTCCAGGTATGCTGGTGTTGGACTGGATGCAGGGACCACCAGGCAGCACCAATGGCCGTCCTGGAACTTATGGCCTGCAAGTGTGTACGGACCTGCAAGCTTCCAGACTGCTCCTGCCTGGCCAACAAATTAAAGTGCACAGAAATGTGCAAGCTACAAACCTGCAGCAACCAGAAAGAAGAGGAGGAAGATGAAGTGGAACTGATTGATTATGGTGATGATTATGATGACGATGATGAGTACTGAAGAATAGTCCAGTTCAGTACAGTTATGATGATTATAATGTTCATTGATTAAAGTGAATGAAGGAGAGAGAATTCTTCATTTTTTCCATCCGTATATACATGTTCTGTTCAAAATAAGTGGCACGCTTTCTTCATTATTTGAATATGGTTGGTGTCTTTGAAGACTAACAGTCTTAAAGAATAACTGTGTCTAAGCTACCACCTGGGAAAGGCTATCATGATCAAATATCATCTAGGGATATAGACCTATTCAAAATACCAAACTAGAATTAGCAAATGTTGCACTTGAATGACCCCGATTAGTGAATGTTCTGTTCACATCGTATCACAACATGAGGTGTTTTGAGCTTATAGACATGCCATTTGCTGAATGTTTGGCCCAGAATAGGCATGCTAGGGTTCATGTGGTTAAATAAGTGAATGAAAGAGATTGAATAATGTTTTTTTCCCTCTGTATGGCATGTTTTATTCAAAAAAAAGTTAGACGATTTTTACATTCTTTGGATCTATGGTTGGTGTCATTGAGGGATGATAACTGGGACTAAGCTACCACTTGGGAAGGGTTATCATGTTCAAATATTATCTAGAGATATAGACCTTTTCAAAATACCAAACTAGAATTTGCCACCTTGAATGTCCCTGATTAGTGAAAATCCTGACCTGGGCCCATGGACTATTGGATGGGAGACCGCCTGGGAATACCAGGTGCTGTAAGCTTTTTTCATTTGGCAGACTGACTGAATGAGCAATCGTCATGTTTATGAATGCAGCACTAACCAACAAAATGTCACTGCTGAAAAATGT
>NW_028155641.1:217500-220000 GCF_963454915.1 Gymnoscopelus microlampas | reverse complement strand
TATTGCACCCCCTGGGAATACCAGGTGCTGTAAGCTTTTTTCATTTGGCAGACTGACTGAATGAGCAATCGTCATGTTTATGAATGCAGCACTAACCAACAAAATGTCACTGCTGAAAAATGTCACTTCTAATCTTTAGCAGCCCAGCCTAAGTAGAGTAAAGGAATAAACACACTCCACAGCAGGCCCACTGTCATCTATATAAGGCCTACCGGCCGCCACTCCTTTGCTTACGGCCATACCACCCTGAACACGCCCGATCTCGTCCGATCTCGGAAGCTAAGCAGGGTCGGGCCTGGTTAGTACTTGGATGGGAGACCGCCTGGGAATACCAGGTGCTGTAAGCTTTTTTCATTTGGCAGACTGACTGAATGAGCAATCGTAATGTTTATGAATGCAGCACTAACCAACAAAATGTCACTTCTGAAAAATGTCACTTCTAACCTTTAGCAGCCCAGCCTAAGTAGAGTAAAGGAATAAACACACTCCACAGCAGGGCCACTGTCATCCATATAAGGCCTACCGGCCGCTGCTGCTGTTGCTTACGGCCATACCACCCTGAACACGCCCGATCTCGTCCGATCTCGGAAGCTAAGCAGGGTCGGGCCTGGTTAGTACTTGGATGGGAGACCGCCTGGGAATACCAGGTGCTGTAAGCTTTTTTCATTTGGCAGACTGACTGAATGAGCAATCGTCGTGTTTATGAATGCAGCACTAACTAACAAAATGTCACTGCTGAAAAATGTCACTTGTAACCTTTAGCAGCCCAGCCTAAGTAGAGTAAAGGAATAAACACACTCCACAGCAGGCCCACTGTCATCTATATAAGGCCTACCGGCCGCTGCTGCTGTTGCTTACGGCCTTACCACCCTGAACACGCCCGATCTCGTCCGATCTCGGAAGCTAAGCAGGGTCGGGCCTGGTTAGTACTTGGATGGGAGACCGCCTGGGAATACCAGGTGCTGTAAGCTTTTTTCATTTGGCAGACTGACTGAATGAGCAATCGTCATGTTTATGAATGCAGCACTAACCAACAAAATGTCACTGCTGAAAAATGTCACTTCTAACCTTTAGCACCCCAGCCTAAGTAGAGTAAAGGAATAAACACACTCCACAGCAGGCCCACTGTCATCTATATAATGCCTACCGGCCGCTGCTGCTGTTGCTTACGGCCATACCACCCTGAACACGCCCGATCTCGTCCGATCTCGGAAGCTAAGCAGGGTCGGGCCTGGTTAGTACTTGGATGGGAGACCGCCTGGGAATACCAGGTGCTGTAAGCTTTTTTCATTTGGCAGACTGACTGAATGAGCAATCGTCGTGTTTGTGAATGCAGCACTAACTAACAAAATGTCACTGCTGAAAAATGTCACTTCTAACCTTTAGCAGCCCAGCCTAAGTAGAGTAAAGGAATAAACACACTCCACAGCAGGCCCACTGTCATCTATATAAGGCCTACCGGCCGCTGCTGCTGTTGCTTACGGCCATACCACCCTGAACACGCCCGATCTCGTCCGATCTCGAAAGCTAAGCAGGGTCGGGCCTGGTTAGTACTTGGATGGGAGACCGCCTGGGAATACCAGGTGCTGTAAGCTTTTTTCATTTGGCAGACTGACTGAATGAGCAATCGTCATGTTTATGAATGCAGCACTAACCAACAAAATGTCATTGCTGAAAAATGTCACTTCTAACCTTTAGCAGCCCAGCCTAAGTAGAGTAAAGGAATAAACACACTCCACAGCAGGCCCACTGTCATCTATATAATGCCTACCGGCCGCTATTGAGTTGCTTACGGCCATACCACCCTGAACACGCCCGATCTCGTCCGATCTCGGAAGCTAAGCAGGGTCGGGCCTGGTTAGTACTTGGATGGGAGACCGCCTGGGAATACCAGGTGCTGTAAGCTTTTTTCATTTGGCAGACTGACTGAATGAGCAATCGTCATGTTTATGAATGCAGCACTAACCAACAAAATGTCACTGCTGAAAAATGTCACTTCTAACCTTTAGCACCCCAGCCTAAGTAGAGTAAAGGAATAAACACACTCCACAGCAGGCCCACTGTCATCTATATAATGCCTACCGGCCGCTGCTGCTGTTGCTTACGGCCATACCACCCTGAACACGCCCGATCTCGTCCGATCTCGGAAGCTAAGCAGGGTCGGGCCTGGTTAGTACTTGGATGGGAGACCGCCTGGGAATACCAGGTGCTGTAAGCTTTTTTCATTTGGCAGACTGACTGAATGAGCAATCGTCGTGTTTGTGAATGCAGCACTAACTAACAAAATGTCACTGCTGAAAAATGTCACTTCTAACCTTTAGCAGCCCAGCCTAAGTAGAGTAAAGGAATAAACACACTCCACAGCAGGCCCACTGTCATCTATATAAGGCCTACCGGCCGCTGCTGCTGTTGCTTACGGCCATACCACCCTGAACACGCCCGATCTCGTCCGATCTCGGAAGCTAAGCAGGGTCGGGCCTGGTTAGTACTTGGATGGGAG
>NW_028155641.1:150000-190000 GCF_963454915.1 Gymnoscopelus microlampas | reverse complement strand
CAGGTGCTGTAAGCTTTTTTCATTTGGCAGACTGACTGAATGAGCAATCGTCATGTTTATGAATGCAGCACTAACCAACAAAATGTCACTGCTGAAAAATGTCACTTCTAATCTTTAGCAGCCCAGCCTAAGTAGAGTAAAGGAATAAACACACTCCACAGCAGGCCCACTGTCATCTATATAAGGCCTACCGGCCGCCACTCCTTTGCTTACGGCCATACCACCCTGAACACGCCCGATCTCGTCCGATCTCGGAAGCTAAGCAGGGTCGGGCCTGGTTAGTACTTGGATGGGAGTCCGCCTGGGAATACCAGGTGCTGTAAGCTTTTTTCATTTGGCAGACTGACTGAATGAGCAATCGTCGTGTTTATGAATGCAGCACTAACTAACAAAATGTCACTGCTGAAAAATGTCACTTCTAACCTTTAGCAGCCCAGCCTAAGTAGAGTAAAGGAATAAACACACTCCACAGCAGGCCCACTGTCATCTATATAAGGCCTACCGGCCGCTGCTGCTGTTGCTTACGGCCATACCACCCTGAACACGCCCGATCTCGTCCGATCTCGGAAGCTAAGCAGGGTCGGGCCTGGTTAGTACTTGGATGGGAGACCGCCTGGGAATACCAGGTGCTGTAAGCTTTTTTCATTTGGCAGACTGACTGAATGAGCAATCGTCATGTTTATGAATGCAGCACTAACCAACAAAATGTCACTGCTGAAAAATGTCACTTCTAACCTTTAGCACCCCAGCCTAAGTAGAGTAAAGGAATAAACACACTCCACAGCAGGCCCACTGTCATCTATATAATGCCTACCGGCCGCTGCTGCTGTTGCTTACGGCCATACCACCCTGAACACGCCCGATCTCGTCCGATCTCGGAAGCTAAGCAGGGTCGGGCCTGGTTAGTACTTGGATGGGAGACCGCCTGGGAATACCAGGTGCTGTAAGCTTTTTTCATTTGGCAGACTGACTGAATGAGCAATCGTCGTGTTTATGAATGCAGCACTAACTAACAAAATGTCACTGCTGAAAAATGTCACTTCTAACCTTTAGCAGCCCAGCCTAAGTAGAGTAAAGGAATAAACACACTCCACAGCAGGCCCACTGTCATCTATATAAGGCCTACCGGCCGCTGCTGCTGTTGCTTACGGCCATACCACCCTGAACACGCCCGATCTCGTCCGATCTCGGAAGCTAAGCAGGGTCGGGCCTGGTTAGTACTTGGATGGGAGACCGCCTGGGAATGGGAGGCATGCGTTAATCCGACAGATCTTTTCTCCGACTATGTGGCATCCGCGTGCGGTTAGGGTTAGGGTTCGGGTTTACTGTTTAATGTCGGAGCACTGCGCTGTCGGAGGAATGCGCTGTCGGACTAACGTATTGCACCCCCTGGGAATACCAGGTGCTGTAAGCTTTTTTCATTTGGCAGACTGACTGAATGAGCAATCGTCATGTTTATGAATGCAGCACTAACCAACAAAATGTCACTGCTGAAAAATGTCACTTCTAATCTTTAGCAGCCCAGCCTAAGTAGAGTAAAGGAATAAACACACTCCACAGCAGGCCCACTGTCATCTATATAAGGCCTACCGGCCGCCACTCCTTTGCTTACGGCCATACCACCCTGAACACGCCCGATCTCGTCCGATCTCGGAAGCTAAGCAGGGTCGGGCCTGTTTAGTACTTGGATGGGAGACCGCCTGGGAATACCAGGTGCTGTAAGCTTTTTTCATTTGGCAGACTGACTGAATGAGCAATCGTAATGTTTATGAATGCAGCACTAACCAACAAAATGTCACTGCTGAAAAATGTCACTTCTAACCTTTAGCAGCCCAGCCTAAGTAGAGTAAAGGAATAAACACACTCCACAGCAGGGCCACTGTCATCTATATAAGGCCTACCGGCCGCTGCTGCTGTTGCTTACGGCCATACCACCCTGAACACGCCCGATCTCGTCCGATCTCGGAAGCTAAGCAGGGTCGGGCCTGGTTAGTACTTGGATGGGAGACCGCCTGGGAATACCAGGTGCTGTAAGCTTTTTTCATTTGGCAGACTGACTGAATGAGCAATCGTCGTGTTTATGAATGCAGCACTAACTAACAAAATGTCACTGCTGAAAAATGTCACTTCTAATCTTTAGCAGCCCAGCCTAAGTAGAGTAAAGGAATAAACACACTCCACAGCAGGCCCACTGTCATCTATATAAGGCCTACCGGCCGCCACTCCTTTGCTTACGGCCATACCACCCTGAACACGCCCGATCTCGTCCGATCTCGGAAGCTAAGCAGGGTCGGGCCTGGTTAGTACTTGGATGGGAGACCGCCTGGGAATACCAGGTGCTGTAAGCTTTTTTCATTTGGCAGACTGACTGAATGAGCAATCGTAATGTTTATGAATGCAGCACTAACCAACAAAATGTCACTGCTGAAAAATGTCACTTGTAACCTTTAGCAGCCCAGCCTAAGTAGAGTAAAGGAATAAACACACTCCACAGCAGGGCCACTGTCATCTATATAACGCCTACCGGCCGCTGCTGCTGTTGCTTACGGCCATACCACCCTGAACACGCCCGATCTCGTCCGATCTCGGAAGCTAAGCAGGGTCGGGCCTGGTTAGTACTTGGATGGGAGACCGCCTGGGAATACCAGGTGCTGTAAGCTTTTTTCATTTGGCAGACTGACTGAATGAGCAATCGTCGTGTTTATGAATGCAGCACTAACTAACAAAATGTCACTGCTGAAAAATGTCACTTCTAACCTTTAGCAGCCCAGCCTAAGTAGAGTAAAGGAATAAACACACTCCACAGCAGGCCCACTGTCATCTATATAAGGCCTACCGGCCGCTGCTGCTGTTGCTTACGGCCATACCACCCTGAACACGCCCGATCTCGTCCGATCTCGGAAGCTAAGCAGGGTCGGGCCTGGTTAGTACTTGGATGGGAGACCGCCTGGGAATACCAGGTGCTGTAAGCTTTTTTCATTTGGCAGACTGACTGAATGAGCAATCGTCATGTTTATGAATGCAGCACTAACCAACAAAATGTCATTGCTGAAAAATGTCACTTCTAACCTTTAGCAGCCCAGCCTAAGTAGAGTAAAGGAATAAACACACTCCACAGCAGGCCCACTGTCATCTATATAATGCCTACCGGCCGCTATTGAGTTGCTTACGGCCATACCACCCTGAACACGCCCGATCTCGTCCGATCTCGGAAGCTAAGCAGGGTCGGGCCTGGTTAGTACTTGGATGGGAGACCGCCTGGGAATACCAGGTGCTGTAAGCTTTTTTCATTTGGCAGACTGACTGAATGAGCAATCGTCGTGTTTATGAATGCAGCACTAACTAACAAAATGTCACTGCTGAAAAATGTCACTTCTAACCTTTAGCAGCCCAGCCTAAGTAGAGTAAAGGAATAAACACACTCCACAGCAGGCCCACTGTCATCTATATAAGGCCTACCGGCCGCTGCTGCTGTTGCTTACGGCCATACCACCCTGAACACGCCCGATCTCGTCCGATCTCGGAAGCTAAGCAGGGTCGGGCCTGGTTAGTACTTGGATGGGAGACCGCCTGGGAATACCAGGTGCTGTAAGCTTTTTTCATTTGGCAGACTGACTGAATGAGCAATCGTCATGTTTATGAATGCAGCACTAACCAACAAAATGTCACTGCTGAAAAATGTCACTTCTAACCTTTAGCAGCCCAGCCTAAGTAGAGTAAAGGAATAAACACACTCCACAGCAGGCCCACTGTCATCTATATAATGCCTACCGGCCGCTGCTGCTGTTGCTTACGGCCATACCACCCTGAACACGCCCGATCTCGTCCGATCTCGGAAGCTAAGCAGGGTCGGGCCTGGTTAGTACTTGGATGGGAGACCGCCTGGGAATACCAGGTGCTGTAAGCTTTTTTCATTTGGCAGACTGACTGAATGAGCAATCGTCGTGTTTATGAATGCAGCACTAACTAACAAAATGTCACTGCTGAAAAATGTCACTTCTAACCTTTAGCAGCCCAGCCTAAGTAGAGTAAAGGAATAAACACACTCCACAGCAGGCCCACTGTCATCTATATAAGGCCTACCGGCCGCTGCTGCTGTTGCTTACGGCCATACCACCCTGAACACGCCCGATCTCGTCCGATCTCGGAAGCTAAGCAGGGTCGGGCCTGGTTAGTACTTGGATGGGAGACCGCCTGGGAATACCAGGTGCTGTAAGCTTTTTTCATTTGGCAGACTGACTGAATGAGCAATCGTCGTGTTTATGAATGCAGCACTAACTAACAAAATGTCACTGCTGAAAAATGTCACTTCTAACCTTTAGCAGCCCAGCCTAAGTAGAGTAAAGGAATAAACACACTCCACAGCAGGCCCACTGTCATCTATATAAGGCCTACCGGCCGCTGCTGCTGTTGCTTACGGCCATACCACCCTGAACACGCCCGATCTCGGAAGCTAAGCAGGGTCGGGCCTGGTTAGTACTTGGATGGGAGACCGCCTGGGAATACCAGGTGCTGTAAGCTTTTTTCATTTGGCAGACTGACTGAATGAGCAATCGTCATGTTTATGAATGCAGCACTAACCAACAAAATGTCATTGCTGAAAAATGTCACTTCTAACCTTTAGCAGCCCAGCCTAAGTAGAGTAAAGGAATAAACACACTCCACAGCAGGCCCACTGTCATCTATATAATGCCTACCGGCCGCTATTGAGTTGCTTACGGCCATACCACCCTGAACACGCCCGATCTCGTCCGATCTCGGAAGCTAAGCAGGGTCGGGCCTGGTTAGTACTTGGATGGGAGACCGCCTGGGAATACCAGGTGCTGTAAGCTTTTTTCATTTGGCAGACTGACTGAATGAGCAATCGTCGTGTTTATGAATGCAGCACTAACTAACAAAATGTCACTGCTGAAAAATGTCACTTCTAACCTTTAGCAGCCCAGCCTAAGTAGAGTAAAGGAATAAACACACTCCACAGCAGGCCCACTGTCATCTATATAAGGCCTACCGGCCGCTGCTGCTGTTGCTTACGGCCATACCACCCTGAACACGCCCGATCTCGTCCGATCTCGGAAGCTAAGCAGGGTCGGGCCTGGTTAGTACTTGGATGGGAGACCGCCTGGGAATACCAGGTGCTGTAAGCTTTTTTCATTTGGCAGACTGACTGAATGAGCAATCGTCATGTTTATGAATGCAGCACTAACCAACAAAATGTCACTGCTGAAAAATGTCACTTCTAACCTTTAGCAGCCCAGCCTAAGTAGAGTAAAGGAATAAACACACTCCACAGCAGGCCCACTGTCATCTATATAATGCCTACCGGCCGCTGCTGCTGTTGCTTACGGCCATACCACCCTGAACACGCCCGATCTCGTCCGATCTCGGAAGCTAAGCAGGGTCGGGCCTGGTTAGTACTTGGATGGGAGACCGCCTGGGAATACCAGGTGCTGTAAGCTTTTTTCATTTGGCAGACTGACTGAATGAGCAATCGTCGTGTTTATGAATGCAGCACTAACTAACAAAATGTCACTGCTGAAAAATGTCACTTCTAACCTTTAGCAGCCCAGCCTAAGTAGAGTAAAGGAATAAACACACTCCACAGCAGGCCCACTGTCATCTATATAAGGCCTACCGGCCGCTGCTGCTGTTGCTTACGGCCATACCACCCTGAACACGCCCGATCTCGTCCGATCTCGGAAGCTAAGCAGGGTCGGGCCTGGTTAGTACTTGGATGGGAGACCGCCTGGGAATACCAGGTGCTGTAAGCTTTTTTCATTTGGCAGACTGACTGAATGAGCAATCGTCGTGTTTATGAATGCAGCACTAACTAACAAAATGTCACTGCTGAAAAATGTCACTTCTAACCTTTAGCAGCCCAGCCTAAGTAGAGTAAAGGAATAAACACACTCCACAGCAGGCCCACTGTCATCTATATAAGGCCTACCGGCCGCTGCTGCTGTTGCTTACGGCCATACCACCCTGAACACGCCCGATCTCGGAAGCTAAGCAGGGTCGGGCCTGGTTAGTACTTGGATGGGAGACCGCCTGGGAATACCAGGTGCTGTAAGCTTTTTTCATTTGGCAGACTGACTGAATGAGCAATCGTCATGTTTATGAATGCAGCACTAACCAACAAAATGTCACTGCTGAAAAATGTCACTTCTAACCTTTAGCACCCCAGCCTAAGTAGAGTAAAGGAATAAACACACTCCACAGCAGGCCCACTGTCATCTATATAATGCCTACCGGCCGCTGCTGCTGTTGCTTACGGCCATACCACCCTGAACACGCCCGATCTCGTCCGATCTCGGAAGCTAAGCAGGGTCGGGCCTGGTTAGTACTTGGATGGGAGACCGCCTGGGAATACCAGGTGCTGTAAGCTTTTTTCATTTGGCAGACTGACTGAATGAGCAATCGTCGTGTTTATGAATGCAGCACTAACTAACAAAATGTCACTGCTGAAAAATGTCACTTCTAACCTTTAGCAGCCCAGCCTAAGTAGAGTAAAGGAATAAACACACTCCACAGCAGGCCCACTGTCATCTATATAAGGCCTACCGGCCGCTGCTGCTGTTGCTTACGGCCATACCACCCTGAACACGCCCGATCTCGTCCGATCTCGGAAGCTAAGCAGGGTCGGGCCTGGTTAGTACTTGGATGGGAGACCGCCTGGGAATGGGAGGCATGCGTTAATCCGACAGACCTTTTCTCCGACTATGTGGCATCCGCGTGCGGTTAGGGTTAGGGTTCGGGTTTACTGTTTAATGTCGGAGCACTGCGCTGTCGGAGGAATGCGCTGTCGGACTAACGTATTGCACCCCCTGGGAATACCAGGTGCTGTAAGCTTTTTTCATTTGGCAGACTGACTGAATGAGCAATCGTCATGTTTATGAATGCAGCACTAACCAACAAAATGTCACTGCTGAAAAATGTCACTTCTAATCTTTAGCAGCCCAGCCTAAGTAGAGTAAAGGAATAAACACACTCCACAGCAGGCCCACTGTCATCTATATAAGGCCTACCGGCCGCCACTCCTTTGCTTACGGCCATACCACCCTGAACACGCCCGATCTCGTCCGATCTCGGAAGCTAAGCAGGGTCGGGCCTGGTTAGTACTTGGATGGGAGACCGCCTGGGAATACCAGGTGCTGTAAGCTTTTTTCATTTGGCAGACTGACTGAATGAGCAATCGTAATGTTTATGAATGCAGCACTAACCAACAAAATGTCACTGCTGAAAAATGTCACTTCTAACCTTTAGCAGCCCAGCCTAAGTAGAGTAAAGGAATAAACACACTCCACAGCAGGGCCACTGTCATCTATATAAGGCCTACCGGCCGCTGCTGCTGTTGCTTACGGCCATACCACCCTGAACACGCCCGATCTCGTCCGATCTCGGAAGCTAAGCAGGGTCGGGCCTGGTTAGTACTTGGATGGGAGACCGCCTGGGAATACCAGGTGCTGTAAGCTTTTTTCATTTGGCAGACTGACTGAATGAGCAATCGTCGTGTTTATGAATGCAGCACTAACTAACAAAATGTCACTGCTGAAAAATGTCACTTCTAACCTTTAGCAGCCCAGCCTAAGTAGAGTAAAGGAATAAACACACTCCACAGCAGGCCCACTGTCATCTATATAAGGCCTACCGGCCGCTGCTGCTGTTGCTTACGGCCATACCACCCTGAACACGCCCGATCTCGTCCGATCTCGGAAGCTAAGCAGGGTCGGGCCTGGTTAATACTTGGATGGGAGACCGCCTGGGAATACCAGGTGCTGTAAGCTTTTTTCATTTGGCAGACTGACTGAATGAGCAATCGTCATGTTTATGAATGCAGCACTAACCAACAAAATGTCATTGCTGAAAAATGTCACTTCTAACCTTTAGCAGCCCAGCCTAAGTAGAGTAAAGGAATAAACACACTCCACAGCAGGCCCACTGTCATCTATATAATGCCTACCGGCCGCTATTGAGTTGCTTACGGCCATACCACCCTGAACACGCCCGATCTCGTCCGATCTCGGAAGCTAAGCAGGGTCGGGCCTGGTTAGTACTTGGATGGGAGACCGCCTGGGAATACCAGGTGCTGTAAGCTTTTTTCATTTGGCAGACTGACTGAATGAGCAATCGTCGTGTTTATGAATGCAGCACTAACTAACAAAATGTCACTGCTGAAAAATGTCACTTCTAACCTTTAGCAGCCCAGCCTAAGTAGAGTAAAGGAATAAACACACTCCACAGCAGGCCCACTGTCATCTATATAAGGCCTACCGGCCGCTGCTGCAGTTGCTTACGGCCATACCACCCTGAACACGCCCGATCTCGTCCGATCTCGGAAGCTAAGCAGGGTCGGGCCTGGTTAATACTTGGATGGGAGACCGCCTGGGAATACCAGGTGCTGTAAGCTTTTTTCATTTGGCAGACTGACTGAATGAGCAATCGTCATGTTTATGAATGCAGCACTAACCAACAAAATGTCATTGCTGAAAAATGTCACTTCTAACCTTTAGCAGCCCAGCCTAAGTAGAGTAAAGGAATAAACACACTCCACAGCAGGCCCACTGTCATCTATATAATGCCTACCGGCCGCTATTGAGTTGCTTACGGCCATACCACCCTGAACACGCCCGATCTCGTCCGATCTCGGAAGCTAAGCAGGGTCGGGCCTGGTTAGTACTTGGATGGGAGACCGCCTGGGAATACCAGGTGCTGTAAGCTTTTTTCATTTGGCAGACTGACTGAATGAGCAATCGTCATGTTTATGAATGCAGCACTAACCAACAAAATGTCACTGCTGAAAAATGTCACTTCTAACCTTTAGCAGCCCAGCCTAAGTAGAGTAAAGGAATAAACACACTCCACAGCAGGCCCACTGTCATCTATATAATGCCTACCGGCTGCTGCTGCTGTTGCTTACGGCCATACCACCCTGTACACGCCCGATCTCGGAAGCTAAGCAGGGTCGGGCCTGGTTAGTACTTGGATGGGAGACCGCCTGGGAATACCAGGTGCTGTAAGCTTTTTTCATTTGGCAGACTGACTGAATGAGCAATCGTCGTGTTTATGAATGCAGCACTAACTAACAAAATGTCACTGCTGAAAAATGTCACTTCTAACCTTTAGCAGCCCAGCCTAAGTAGAGTAAAGGATTAAACACACTCCACAGCAGGCCCACTGTCATCTATATAATGCCTACCGGCCGCTATTGAGTTGCTTACGGCCATACCACCCTGAACACGCCCGATCTCGTCCGATCTCGGAAGCTAAGCAGGGTCGGGCCTGGTTAGTACTTGGATGGGAGACCGCCTGGGAATGGGAGGCATGCGTTAATCCGACAGACCTTTTCTCCGACTATGTGGCATCCGCGTGCGGTTAGGGTTAGGGTTCGGGTTTACTGTTTAATGTCGGAGCACTGCGCTGTCGGAGGAATGCGCTGTCGGACTAACGTATTGCACCCCCTGGGAATACCAGGTGCTGTAAGCTTTTTTCATTTGGCAGACTGACTGAATGAGCAATCGTCATGTTTATGAATGCAGCACTAACCAACAAAATGTCACTGCTGAAAAATGTCACTTCTAATCTTTAGCAGCCCAGCCTAAGTAGAGTAAAGGAATAAACACACTCCACAGCAGGCCCACTGTCATCTATATAAGGCCTATCGGCCGCCACTCCTTTGCATACGGCCATACCACCCTGAACACGCCCGATCTCGTCCGATCTCGGAAGCTAAGCAGGGTCGGGCCTGGTTAGTACTTGGATGGGAGACCGCCTGGGAATACCAGGTGCTGTAAGCTTTTTTCATTTGGCAGACTGACTGAATGAGCAATCGTAATGTTTATGAATGCAGCACTAACCAACAAAATGTCACTGCTGAAAAATGTCACTTCTAACCTTTAGCAGCCCAGCCTAAGTAGAGTAAAGGAATAAACACACTCCACAGCAGGGCCACTGTCATCTATATAAGGCCTACCGGCCGCTGCTGCTGTTGCTTTCGGCCATACAACCCTGAACACGCCCGATCTCGTCCGATCTCGGAAGCTAAGCAGGGTCGGGCCTGGTTAGTACTTGGATGGGAGACCGCCTGGGAATACCAGGTGCTGTAAGCTTTTTTCATTTGGCAGACTGACTGAATGAGCAATCGTCGTGTTTATGAATGCAGCACTAACTAACAAAATGTCACTGCTGAAAAATGTCACTTCTAACCTTTAGCAGCCCAGCCTAAGTAGAGTAAAGGAATAAACACACTCCACAGCAGGCCCACTGTCATCTATATAAGGCCTACCGGCCGCTGCTGCTGTTGCTTACGGCCATACCACCCTGAACACGCCCGATCTCGTCCGATCTCGGAAGCTAAGCAGGGTCGGGCCTGGTTAGTACTTGGATGGGAGACCGCCTGGGAATACCAGGTGCTGTAAGCTTTTTTCATTTGGCAGACTGACTGAATGAGCAATCGTCATGTTTATGAATGCAGCACTAACCAACAAAATGTCATTGCTGAAAAATGTCACTTCTAACCTTTAGCAGCCCAGCCTAAGTAGAGTAAAGGAATAAACACACTCCACAGCAGGCCCACTGTCATCTATATAATGCCTACCGGCCGCTATTGAGTTGCTTACGGCCATACCACCCTGAACACGCCCGATCTCGTCCGATCTCGGAAGCTAAGCAGGGTCGGGCCTGGTTAGTACTTGGATGGGAGACCGCCTGGGAATACCAGGTGCTGTAAGCTTTTTTCATTTGGCAGACTGACTGAATGAGCAATCGTCATGTTTATGAATGCAGCACTAACCAACAAAATGTCACTGCTGAAAAATGTCACTTCTAACCTTTAGCAGCCCAGCCTAAGTAGAGTAAAGGAATAAACACACTCCACAGCAGGCCCACTGTCATCTATATAATGCCTACCGGCTGCTGCTGCTGTTGCTTACTGCCATACCACCCTGTACACGCCCGATCTCGGAAGCTACGCAGGGTCGGGCCTGGTTAGTACTTGGATGGGAGACCGCCTGGGAATACCAGGTGCTGTAAGCTTTTTTCATTTGGCAGACTGACTGAATGAGCAATCGTCGTGTTTATGAATGCAGCACTAACTAACAAAATGTCACTGCTGAAAAATGTCACTTCTAAACTTTAGCAGCCCAGCCTAAGTAGAGTAAAGGAATAAACACACTCCACAGCAGGCCCACTGTCATCTATATAAGGCCTACCGGCCGCTGCTGCCGTTGCTTACGGCCATACCACCCTGAACACGCCCGATCTCGTCCGATCTCGGAAGCTAAGCAGGGTCGGGCCTGGTTAGTACTTGGATGGGAGACCGCCTGGGAATGGGAGGCATGCGTTAATCCGACAGACCTTTTCTCCGACTATGTGGCATCCGCGTGCGGTTAGGGTGCGGGTTTGGTTCGGGTTTACTGTTTAATGTCGGAGCACTGCGCTGTCGGAGGAATGCGCTGTCGGACTAACGTATTGCACCCCCTGGGAATACCAGGTGCTGTAAGCTTTTTTCATTTGGCAGACTGACTGAATGAGCAATCGTCATGTTTATGAATGCAGCACTAACCAACAAAATGTCACTGCTGAAAAATGTCACTTCTAATCTTTAGCAGCCCAGCCTAAGTAGAGTAAAGGAATAAACACACTCCACAGCAGGCCCACTGTCATCTATATAAGGCCTACCGGCCGCCACTCCTTTGCTTACGGCCATACCACCCTGAACACGCCCGATCTCGTCCGATCTCGGAAGCTAAGCAGGGTCGGGCCTGGTTAGTACTTGGATGGGAGACCGCCTGGGAATACCAGGTGCTGTAAGCTTTTTTCATTTGGCAGACTGACTGAATGAGCAATCGTAATGTTTATGAATGCAGCACTAACCAACAAAATGTCACTGCTGAAAAATGTCACTTCTAACCTTTAGCAGCCCAGCCTAAGTAGAGTAAAGGAATAAACACACTCCACAGCAGGGCCACTGTCATCTATATAAGGCCTACCGGCCGCTGCTGCTGTTGCTTACGGCCATACCACCCTGAACACGCCCGATCTCGTCCGATCTCGGAAGCTAAGCAGGGTCGGGCCTGGTTAGTACTTGGATGGGAGACCGCCTGGGAATACCAGGTGCTGTAAGCTTTTTTCATTTGGCAGACTGACTGAATGAGCAATCGTAATGTTTATGAATGCAGCACTAACTAACAAAATGTCACTGCTGAAAAATGTCACTTCTAACCTTTAGCAGCCCAGCCTAAGTAGAGTAAAGGAATAAACACACTCCACAGCAGGGCCACTGTCATCTATATAAGGCCTACCGGCCGCTGCTGCTGTTGCTTACGGCCATACCACCCTGAACACGCCCGATCTCGTCCGATCTCGGAAGCTAAGCAGGGTCGGGCCTGGTTAGTACTTGGATGGGAGACCGCCTGGGAATACCAGGTGCTGTAAGCTTTTTTCATTTGGCAGACTGACTGAATGAGCAATCGTCATGTTTATGAATGCAGCACTAACCAACAAAATGTCACTGCTGAAAAATGTCACTTCTAACCTTTAGCAGCCCAGCCTAAGTAGAGTAAAGGAATAAACACACTCCACAGCAGGCCCACTGTCATCTATATAATGCCTACCGGCCGCTGCTGCTGTTGCTTACGGCCATACCACCCTGAACACGCCCGATCTCGTCCGATCTCGGAAGCTAAGCAGGGTCGGGCCTGGTTAGTACTTGGATGGGAGACCGCCTGGGAATGGGAGGCATGCGTTAATCCGACAGACCTTTTCTCCGACTATGTGGCATCCGCGTGCGGTTAGGGTTAGGGTGCGGGTTTGGTTCGGGTTTACTGTATAATGTCGGAGCACTGCGCTGTCGGAGGAATGCGCTGTCGGACTAACGTATTGCACCCAGATGACAGTGGGCCTGCTGTGGAGTGTGTTTATTCCTTTACTCTACTTAGGCTGGGCTGCTAAAGATTAGAAGTGACATTTTTCAGCAGTGACATTTTGTTGGTTAGTGCTGCATTCATAAACATGACGATTGCTCATTCAGTCAGTCTGCCAAATGAAAAAAGCTTACAGCACCTGGTATTCCCATAAGGCCTACCGGCCGCCACTCCTTTGCTTACGGCCATACCACCCTGAACACGCCCGATCTCGTCCGATCTCGGAAGCTAAGCAGGGTCGGGCCTGGTTAGTACTTGGATGGGAGACCGCCTGGGAATACCAGGTGCTGTAAGCTTTTTTCATTTGGCAGACTGACTGAATGAGCAATCGTCATGTTTATGAATGCAGCACTAACCAACAAAATGTCACTGCTGAAAAATGTCACTTCTAACCTTTAGCAGCCCAGCCTAAGTAGAGTAAAGGAATAAACACACTCCACAGCAGGCCCACTGTCATCTATATAATGCCTACCGGCTGCTGCTGCTGTTGCTTACGGCCATACCACCCTGTACACGCCCGATCTCGGAAGCTAAGCAGGGTCGGGCCTGGTTAGTACTTGGATGGGAGACCGCCTGGGAATACCAGGTGCTGTAAGCTTTTTTCATTTGGCAGACTGACTGAATGAGCAATCGTCGTGTTTATGAATGCAGCACTAACTAACAAAATGTCACTGCTGAAAAATGTCACTTCTAACCTTTAGCAGCCCAGCCTAAGTAGAGTAAAGGAATAAACACACTCCACAGCAGGCCCACTGTCATCTATATAATGCCTACCGGCCGCTATTGAGTTGCTTACGGCCATACCACCCTGAACACGCCCGATCTCGTCCGATCTCGGAAGCTAAGCAGGGTCGGGCCTGGTTAGTACTTGGATGGGAGACCGCCTGGGAATGGGAGGCATGCGTTAATCCGACAGACCTTTTCTCCGACTATGTGGCATCCGCGTGCGGTTAGGGTTAGGGTTCGGGTTTACTGTTTAATGTCGGAGCACTGCGCTGTCGGAGGAATGCGCTGTCGGACTAACGTATTGCACCCCCTGGGAATACCAGGTGCTGTAAGCTTTTTTCATTTGGCAGACTGACTGAATGAGCAATCGTCATGTTTATGAATGCAGCACTAACCAACAAAATGTCACTGCTGAAAAATGTCACTTCTAATCTTTAGCAGCCCAGCCTAAGTAGAGTAAAGGAATAAACACACTCCACAGCAGGCCCACTGTCATCTATATAAGGCCTATCGGCCGCCACTCCTTTGCTTACGGCCATACCACCCTGAACACGCCCGATCTCGTCCGATCTCGGAAGCTAAGCAGGGTCGGGCCTGGTTAGTACTTGGATGGGAGACCGCCTGGGAATACCAGGTGCTGTAAGCTTTTTTCATTTGGCAGACTGACTGAATGAGCAATCGTAATGTTTATGAATGCAGCACTAACCAACAAAATGTCACTGCTGAAAAATGTCACTTCTAACCTTTAGCAGCCCAGCCTAAGTAGAGTAAAGGAATAAACACACTCCACAGCAGGGCCACTGTCATCTATATAAGGCCTACCGGCCGCTGCTGCTGTTGCTTTCGGCCATACCACCCTGAACACGCCCGATCTCGTCCGATCTCGGAAGCTAAGCAGGGTCGGGCCTGGTTAGTACTTGGATGGGAGACCGCCTGGGAATACCAGGTGCTGTAAGCTTTTTTCATTTGGCAGACTGACTGAATGAGCAATCGTCGTGTTTATGAATGCAGCACTAACTAACAAAATGTCACTGCTGAAAAATGTCACTTCTAACCTTTAGCAGCCCAGCCTAAGTAGAGTAAAGGAATAAACACACTCCACAGCAGGCCCACTGTCATCTATATAAGGCCTACCGGCCGCTGCTGCTGTTGCTTACGGCCATACCACCCTGAACACGCCCGATCTCGTCCGATCTCGGAAGCTAAGCAGGGTCGGGCCTGGTTAGTACTTGGATGGGAGACCGCCTGGGAATACCAGGTGCTGTAAGCTTTTTTCATTTGGCAGACTGACTGAATGAGCAATCGTCATGTTTATGAATGCAGCACTAACCAACAAAATGTCATTGCTGAAAAATGTCACTTCTAACCTTTAGCAGCCCAGCCTAAGTAGAGTAAAGGAATAAATACACTCCACAGCAGGCCCACTGTCATCTATATAATGCCTACCGGCCGCTATTGAGTTGCTTACGGCCATACCACCCTGAACACGCCCGATCTCGTCCGATCTCGGAAGCTAAGCAGGGTCGGGCCTGGTTAGTACTTGGATGGGAGACCGCCTGGGAATACCAGGTGCTGTAAGCTTTTTTCATTTGGCAGACTGACTGAATGAGCAATCGTCATGTTTATGAATGCAGCACTAACCAACAAAATGTCACTGCTGAAAAATGTCACTTCTAACCTTTAGCAGCCCAGCCTAAGTAGAGTAAAGGAATAAACACACTCCACAGCAGGCCCACTGTCATCTATATAATGCCTACCGGCCGCTGCTGCTGTTGCTTACGGCCATACCACCCTGAACACGCCCGATCTCGTCCGATCTCGGAAGCTAAGCAGGGTCGGGCCTGGTTAGTACTTGGATGGGAGACCGCCTGGGAATACCAGGTGCTGTAAGCTTTTTTCATTTGGCAGACTGACTGAATGAGCAATCGTCATGTTTATGAATGCAGCACTAACCAACAAAATGTCACTGCTGAAAAATTTCACTTCTAACCTTTAGCAGCCCAGCCTAAGTAGAGTAAAGGAATAAACACACTCCACAGCAGGCCCACTGTCATCTATATAATGCCTACCGGCCGCTGCTGCTGTTGCTTACGGCCATACCACCCTGTACACGCCCGATCTCGGAAGCTAAGCAGGGTCGGGCCTGGTTAGTACTTGGATGGGAGACCGCCTGGGAATACCAGGTGCTGTAAGCTTTTTTCATTTGGCAGACTGACTGAATGAGCAATCGTCGTGTTTATGAATGCAGCACTAACTAACAAAATGTCACTGCTTAAAAATGTCACTTCTAACCTTTAGCAGCCCAGCCTAAGTAGAGTAAAGGAATAAACACACTCCACAGCAGGCCCACTGTCATCTATATAAGGCCTACCGGCCGCTGCTGCTGTTGCTTACGGCTATACCACCCTGAACACGCCCGATCTCGTCCGATCTCGGAAGCTAAGCAGGGTCGGGCCTGGTTAGTACTTGGATGGGAGACCGCCTGCGAATGGGAGGCATGCGTTAATCCGACAGACCTTTTCTCCGACTATGTGGCATCCGCGTGCGGTTAGGATAGGGTTAGCGGAGGACTTCTCCGCTGGGACTTCAGTAAAATGTTTCCTTGATGTTTGTCAAGGCGTCTTGACATAAAAAAACAGATTAAAGAATTTTTGCATTCGCCATCTCCATTTGAAAGAAAGTCTGTTTTTAAGGGTTTTGCTTTGTTTAAATGAATGTCTAGGGCTAAGGTCTATTGTGGATTATTTTTTGGGGAATGGTATGTTCCCTAGGCTGTGCATGGCAGGGGCGTCCATATCCCTGAGTCTTTCCACTTTAGACCGCATACCAAAGTGTTGATTCTAAAAGCTCCTACTTTGTCTATTACCTATTGTCTATTTATTTTTATTTTATCTCTAATTTAAGTTACTCTTATATGGGCTGTTTGGTTTTGTATCCAATTAAGTTTTTCACTTTAGCTTCTTTATATTTAAATATCCCGTTCCTAACTTTTATTCAGTTCAATTTTTAGGGAGTTAGGTTTCTTGCTGAGCTCCAGTTTAACTTTCAAGTTATGTTTATTTTACTTCTAGAATTAAAATACAAAAGGTTACCCTTATTTATTGTAATTCTAGTTAACTTTATCTTTTTGAATTCCCCTGAATTGTGTAAGTGTAATTTGAGGGAAAGTATAACTTTGAGTTCCCTTCTGTGTATATATCCCAATTGGCTGTGATTACTATATTCTTAAACAGTTTAGTTTGTTTGAACTGGATTTAAATTGTGTTTTTCTTCCATTTAAATCTTTTAGTTTAATTCTATCTCTTATAAGTGGATTCGTTCACGTGAGCTATTCTGGACCTATTCATTGGGGACTGTTCCAACTATTTTATCTTAGGTTAGTTGGGTTTTGACTTTAACTGCTTTTAGGTCTACTTAGTTATATTTATTTTGTATCCCTGTAGTTTTATAAGTCCTAAATATCTTTGCATTGATAGGCAAAGTTCATTTTGGTGTAATCTCTCTAATTGCTCTAACTAGAAGCTCGCCCCCGCTACGCGGGGGCTCGCGTCTAGCCCGCGGCCACGCCCACATAGCGCCCGCGGCCACTTGGCAACTCATATAAGTGGCGTAGCGTCATGAGGGCCAGTGGGGCCGTGGCTCGGTCAGTGAAGACCCTGTAGTGCGGATGATATGTGGCATAGAGGGGCAGATTGTAAATCCCCAGAGGAAACATCCGTGGGCTACCATTGGTTCAGCGATGTGTGCGGTCGCCCTGCGGCCCCTCCTCCTCCACCAATGTGCAGTATTGAGAGCCCTGACGTCACAACAATTGGAGCGATGGGCACTGCACTCTGGTTGGTTAGGGTACACCTAGGGCCCAGGTAGAACCCAGTTAAAGCCTGCATGGGCAAACCCAGTTAGGACCCGCCTTGGTCCCACATAAACATGGCTAGTTGGGGCCCACCTAAGGGCCAGGTAGAAGCTACTTATAGCCTGCATGGGCATCGCAGTTGGGACTGAAGTGGATGCCGCTGACATTGCTGACATGGGGTCCATATGGTTTAGCCCACCTTGAAACCATATGGGAACTACGCTGGCATGCTGGCTGGAATGCAAACGCTGCATCATACCTGTAGTGTTTAGTTTGATGTTGTGTGTGTAGCAGATATACCTGCAGTGTGTAGATCAATGTCCATATGAAAGTCAATGCCCAGCAGTGTTTTTTTTTCTCCAGCAGAGTTTCTAGTGTCTCTGTCTCTCTCTGGAAGAGGTTGCACATGAACTCTGCAGCCGCACTGAGGCGCTCCAACACAAACACTCTGACATTAAGCTGCTTCACACAACAAACATCAGCACCACGCTGCTGTTTGTCCAAAAGACACAATATCTCCTCTCCGACCGACGTCATATCGACAACCGTACAGACTCCTTTTGACACATTTTACCTCGTTTATCCAGCTCTCACTGACTCTCCACATCGGTCTGTTATAGCGCCACCATGAGGCTGATTAGAGAAATCTCAAGTGGAATTTCTTCCTCGGCATAGTGGGAATGTGGGTGCAAAGTTGCACGGAAAGTGCATGGTGTGTTCATAATGTGAGGCATTTTGGTCCAAACGGAGCAGTCCTGCAGACTTTGGAAGCCATTTTAGCCAATCAGGATGGAATATGAAAAATCTGAAAGAGCCTTTTTTTTAATGACTGTGGAGATACTGTGTACCGATTTGCGTGATGTTTGGGCAAAATATGTAGGAGTACTGTGAGAAAATGTGTTTAGCAAAAAGCGGCCTCCTGGTGGCACTGTAACAGGGCCATGTGAAAGAAATAGGGCAGAGGTTCTGAATTGGCATCCAGGGAGTGTGTGTGCACAGTTTCGCTGCGATCAAGTCAACGATGTGAGAGATTAGCTATCACAGACGGACGGACAGGGGGTGAAACATAGTCTTGCGCCATGCCTTTCGGCTTGGCGGAGACAATTAAAAAACGAAAGTAAAGGAAATGACCATTTCTGCAACAAAAGTAGTCAACAAACTATACTATAAAAACATGGGCCACATTGTCAAATAATCTAAGAAAGAGGCAATCATGTAGAAAATAGCCGATCTACAAGCTTACAAAGCCTCTCAACGTGAGGCGTTGCGAACTTGTAGATCGGCTATTTTCACAATATTTACTTGTGGAACGGAGTCAAACAGAATGGGGGGGTCCCCAGATCAAGTACGTTTATTTGGGGGGGGGTGGCCTGAAAGGGTTGATAAGCACTGCTCTAATCTGAGCGAAATTATCTGAATTTACTACATGACCATAATGCAGCCTAACATGCGTAGCACGGGGCGGTCCTGCCATTACGTTAGTTACTGTAGTTGCTGTGGAGCTACATAGTTCTCCAGAAGACACACACAAACATACACCATCTACAATGGACTAACTGAGCAGCAATATTGACATTCACCACACGAACGTGCATTGTTGACAAAGTGATTGCACAGCCGCTGCAGGCATGACAACCACGTTAGCGTTAGCGACATGGCAGCTATCACAGCGCCCTGTCCGTCGTCGCTGCGACTGACTGTGATTAGCCTGGGTGGCAGCCTGCTTCGCTACGTTCGGCGGATTTTTTTTTCTCTCTGGAGAGAGAAAAAAAGTCCGCCGAACGCAGCGAAGCAGGCTGCCACCCAGGCTAGACTGTGATGGCTACAGCCATAGATATATAAACACTACAGCAAGCTCTCTGAGATGCCATTGTCTGGAGACTGCTCTTAGCGTGACACGACCAATGAGAGTGAGCGCTGTAGTTGTTGCTAAGATACGTTGGCGTCTCTGCCCCATAGCTTGTAGATCTCTCACGCATGATTGGCGTAGGCTGCGTTGCCAGGTCTGACTGTTTGTATAAGCGATTGTGGGCTTATTTGGGTGCACTTTTGGGCTCGTCGTTTCCATAGACCACGGCAGTGCTTATTTCTTTCCCGTGACCGATGTGGCAAGAGAAGGTGCAAAACGAACCATCCGGAAGTAGATTGCGAGATGAAATATATAGCACTTTTTGATTATTAGAGAAGGAGACACATGTGAAGGTGGAAAATGAAATGTAGGAGATTATATAGTTTTTCATGAGGGATTTTTGTAGCAAGTTGTGAGAGAATTGGGCCACTCCTGTGGGCGGGGGGCTGATTAGAACCATTGGGGTTTGAAAGGAGACGCTCTCTGTTTGAGTGGAAAGATTTTCCCTCCCCTTCCTTCCTTTGAAGGGTTGAGTGGGCTGTTCTTAATAGAGGGGAGTTCCCTTTACACCTGTGGGTGTGAAGTTGTGTTTGCCAGTAAGGGCACTTTAGGTTTATAGGACGGGTTGAGAGGTGTGCCAATTGAGTTGACTCAGTAATCGTTCCCCTTTGATTACCTCAAGTGGTCCCCACTCTTTGATAACCCCTAATGGTTCTGTTCCACTAAGTTCACCTGCCTAATCACCCTCCACTCAGGTTAGGGTTAGGGTTTAGGGTTTAGGCAAAGGCTTTAGGATTTAAAAGTCTCCACTAATTCTTTACACCTAATAATTCTCCTCCACTGAGTTCACCTGCCTAATCACCCTCCACTCAGGTTAGGGTTAGGGTTTAGGGTTTAGGTAAAGGCTTTAGGATTTAAAAGTCTCCACTGATTCTTTAAACCTAATAATTCTCCTTCACTGAGTTCACCCGCCTAATCACCCTCCACTGAGGTTAAGGTTAGGGTTAGGGTTTAGGGTTAGGGTTAGCTTTTGGGATTTAGAATGTAGGATTCTTCACTGATTCAACCTAGTGCTCTATTTTATCAAGTGGCTAAATTTTAGGTTTTAAGAGGTGGCCATATTCAGCCCTTGTGGGAAGGCTGTGTTTAGCCTGTTAATCCATTGTTTTTCGTTGTATTTTCTCTGTCCTATTGACCAATTCGGATTGTGTTGCAATCCAGTCACTTTTAGTGATTTTATGCCGTGTGACATAAAATGTTGAACCACTACTAAGTGTGTCTTTTTGCCATTGTTAATATTATATCTGTGTTGTGCTAATCTAGTGAGAATGCTGTTTCCTGTTTCCCCTACATATTGTAGATTGCACTTGTTACAAGTGATTAGGTACACACAGTTTTTGGTGTTAGCCTGTATATTTTGTGTGATGCCAAAAACCCTTTTGGTTTGTCTGTTGGTCACCATTTGGGTCATCTCAAAGTAGTTTGGTGTTCTTTTAATTGGTGTGTTGGAGCTTTTAAGATTGCTGTGGACTAAATAATCTTTGAGATTTTTGTTTTTCCTATAGGCCGAGATTATTTTGCAACCCTCTAATAGTGTGTCTGCCCTGTTCTGAAAATTTCTTTTTATTCTGGTGTTTGCCAGTTTACTTTGTGAGGAATAAGTGGTTACGAGTGCCAATTGTGGGCCCTGGTATCTGTCTTTGATCTCCAGGAAGGTGTTCTGGGCTTTCCTCAGGAAGGTGCGTGTGTACCCTCTGTCTCGTAGGGCAGTAAAGAGTGTTTTGCAAGCTATTTTAAAATCCTGTTCTTGTGTGCAAATTCTGTGAAATCTTAAGAGTTGTGATTTCACAATCCCTGTGTAACAGTGTTGTGGGTGGAAGGACGATCTGTGTAATAGTGCATGGGTGTCTGTTTCTTTGAAAAAGACTTTAAGGTCTAATTTGCCATTAGTGTGGAAGAGTGGTCCTTTGTAGACCGACACGTCCAAAAAATCTATTTTCTCTGGATCTGTGACATATTTGATTGTGATGGATTCGTGGTGAGTGTTTAAGGTTTTGATAAAATCCTCAAATGCCTCCCTGGAGTGTTCCCAAATCCCAAATATGTCATCCAGGTATCTAAAATAATGTGTTGGCTTTAGGGTGCATTTTTCCAGTGCTGTTTGTTCCCAATTGGCCATATACAAATTTGCATAACTCGGTGCAAAACGTTTTCCCATGGCCGTGCCTGTGATTTGTAGGTAGAATTTGTTATTAAATTGGAAGTCATTTTTGGTCAGATTGAGCTTTAAAAGTTGCAAAAATTCTTCATCCGGGCGTCCAGGGTCTGGATATTTGTTGAAGACTTCTTGCACCGCTTTTAAGCCCGCTGCCGTGTCAATGTTTGTGTAAAGGCTGTCTATATCAATTGAAAATAAGAATGCTGTTTTTGGCATTATTATTTTTTTGATTTTCTCTACAAAGTCATATGTGTCTTTTACATAGCTAGCGTGTCGGGTTGATAAAGGGTTCAGGAAGTATTCCACAAACTCCGCTGTGTGGTAAGTTTCACTCCCACAGTCTGAGACTATTGGTCTGCCCGGTGGGACTTCAAAAGGAATTGTCCACGAGCTGGGATCTTTATGTATTTTTGGTAATAGATAAAACACTCTGGCGCGTGGTGTGTCCTGCCCCAGGAGATAGGTTTCCTGTTTGCTATTAATAATCTTTTTTGTTCTCATCTGTTTAACAATCCTTTTGGCTTCAAGTTCCGTGTCTTTATACATTGGTGTTGTTAATACTCTGTAATGGTTGGTGTTACCGAGCTGTCTCTCCGCTTCGAAAATGTACTGGTGTCTATCCATAATTACTACCGAGGAGCCTTTATCAGCTGGTTTGATTATAATGTCCTCATTTTTAGCCAGTTGTCTGAGAGCGCTTACCTGTTGTTTGGTTAGATTGTCTGTTTCCTTCAGGTGTCCTGGAATTCTGTCTAATGTCCCACTGTCTTGTAGGAGAAGTTGTGTGAGGCTGGCTGGTAGAGAATCCTCCGTCGGTTCCCAGGAGGATTTTGGCTGGAATGGAGTTCTCTCTTGCCTTTGTTCCAGTCCAAAGTGGGTGGCTAATTTTAATCTCCTGTGGTAATCTGAAACATCTTTTTTCAAACGTTTTGTCTGTTGTTTGTAAATGTCTACAGTGGGTACAAATGACAGGCCTTTTTCTAGTATCTCTTTTTGAGCTTGGTTGGGTCTAAAGTAGTGTGATAAATGTATTATACTTGTTTTTAGCCCTGTCTGTATTTGGCTTGAAGGGCTTAGTAGTTTAAACTAGTAATCCAATGTTGAAACATTTTTTGTGCAGTTTCAGATGACCAATGTATGTCATCAGGACCAGTCTGGAATTCCTCTTCGTCCAATTTGGGGATATGTGGTCCTTCCCTGATTTCTCTGTTTAGTTTATCCAATTTCAGCTGGTCCTTCCTTGGGAGTCCTTTTGAGTAGTTAATTAAAGCTATGTGGGTTTTTGCCCCTGGGAAAATGTTCTCTGCCCAATATCTGATTTGTGACAGCGTTCTTGGAGCTGTTGTTGCTGCATCATACTGCCTGTTATTGATTCCCACTGATAGGAGTAGGTGTCTTACCTGGGGATGTGGTACCTTGATGGCTTTCAGGAGATCTAGGCAAGTGTGGAGTTTCATTCCTGGATAGCACTCGACTTGGATGTCGCTTCTGGCAAATGGCGGAATTTTGCATAGGTTGGAGTCCCCCAAGACTAAGATTTTCTCCTTTACGTGGCAATTCCAGTCCTGTTTCGATTCTAGGTGTCTGTAGGGTCTACCTAAGGGCTGTGCCTGCCTGGTCTCTTGCGGTGGTCCTCGTCTTGGGCTGTCTTCTGTGTGTCCTTCCCCGCGGGTTGTGCTGTCTGGGCTGGGTCGAGTCTCCGTGGTTTGGGTTGGCACTGGCAAGATCCGATCCGGGTCCTCCCGTGTTTTATTAGGGCTCCTTTGCTTCCTCTGTTTCCTAGGTGGGGTCTTCTTTGGCGCTGCTGTTAATTCCGGGAATTCTACCAGGCTCATGTTTAGATCTTCCGCTCCCTGGATCACTTGGGCTTGGACTACTATTCCCCTGAGTAGTGTGTTGGGTCCTGGCGTGGGTGTCCTTCTGGGAGTCTTCTGTTGTGGACCTGTGGTTTGGGGAGAACGGGGATTCGTGGGGGGTGTTGTGGGAAGAGAGAGAGGTGTTGTGTGGGTGTGGGGAGGGGGAGAGGGTCTTGGGGTGGCCGGGATAGCTATGCGGGTCAAGATTAGCCGGGGATTTAGGTCAGGTAGGGTGGTACATGCAGGGGAGAGAGGTAGAGGGGGGGTGATGGAAGGGGGAGGTGAGGGTCGAGGGGAGGGTAGGGGAGGAGAGAGAGGAGGAGAGGGAGAGGGAGGAGGGGAGAGGTGGGGAGAGGAGGGTGTGGGGGGGGGGTTTTGTGTGACCGTTCTCAGCTCAGTGATACTTGTCTGGGCTAGATCTATGTCTGTTTGTCTTAATCTTTTGCCTAGATTTTTTCTAGCCCATTTGATCGCTATGGAAAAACCTTTTTTCCATTCCTCTGTTAAGCAGTCGGCAAGCTGTTGTTTGATTTCTGCTAAATGTGCCATGTAGTGATTCTCAAGAATCAGAAGTGTGGAGTATTCCCAATTTTTTGCATTCCCTTCCAGCATAAGGGTGGTGTTTGGGCTTGGCTGTGCCGGTTTAATTAAGGTCATTAATTCTTGTGTTTTTTTGGCTATGCTGGCTGGCACCTTTTCAGAACCTGTTATGTTCTGAAGGTGATGTGTGGAGACTATGAGTTTGTTTAACAATCTAATTGTTTTCAGGAATTGGTCCCTTTCAAGGGGGTCTATGTGTGTGTGTGTGTTCTGGCCCTCTGTACCTGTCTGGTTTATGTACCCTCGGGAGCCTGGTCTTTGGTTTTGACCGGTGCGAGGGTGTGGTACTCTGGGGTCCTGTCTCTGTTCTGGCTGGATCCTTTGGTTCCAATTCCATGGAGGCCAGTGGGTCTGTTGTCTCCAGCGGTCCGTTCGAAACCGGTGGTTGTGGTGGGTATACTGGCTCCAGTGATTTCCATGGCCCTCAGGGTAATGGTGATCTCCTCTGTGGCTCCAAGTCTGATCTCTCATCCCTGGTTGAGGGGGCGGTCTGCTCCATGGACCAGGCCTCTCCTGGTTCTTTGTTCTGTGATATCGGTTTGCTCCTAGTTGATTCATATTCGCGACGTTTCGGACTATTTGGTCCTTCCTCAAGCGGTTGATCCTTCTGAAAGAATGATTTGGTGTTGTTCAGCTCTCTGTATTTATGCCCTGAGAGGTGGGCGTGGCTTAGTTTCTGCCAGGCCTATCAGCTGGTTGGTGGGTGTGGCTCGTTTGGCCTTTGTCCAATCAGGGTTTTGGGGGTGTGGTCTTATTTCCTCATTCTTGCTATGTGCTTCAGGGGTGTACATGGCTTTGTGTTTTTATTCTCTCCCTTGTGAGATTTTATTTTTTTAAAGTTTTTTAAGAAGGAGGTAGACTTTCTTCCAAATGTTTAGAGGTACTAGCTGGTTAGGATAGGGTTAGCGGAGGACTTCTCCGCTGGGACTTCAGTAAAATGTTTTCAGTCAAGGCGTCTTGACATAAAAAAACAGATTAAAGAATTTTTGCATTCGCCATCTCCATTTGAAAGAAAGTCTGTTTTTAAGGGTTTTGCTTTGTTTAAATGAATGTCTAGGGCTAAGGTCTATTGTGGATTATTTTTTGGGGAATGGTATGTTCCCTAGGCTGTGCTTGGCAGGGGCGTCCATATCCCTGAGTCTTTCCACTTTAGACCGCATACCAAAGTGTTGATTCTAAAAGCTCCTACTTTGTCTATTACCTATTGTCTATTTATTTTTATTTTATCTCTAATTTAAGTTACTCTTATATGGGCTGTTTGGTTTTGTATCCAATTAAGTTTTTCACTTTAGCTTCTTTATATTTAAATATCCCGTTCCTAACTTTTATTCAGTTCAATTTTTAGGGAGTTAGGTTTCTTGCTGAGCTCCAGTTTAACTTTCAAGTTATGTTTATTTTACTTCTAGAATTAAAATACAAAAGGTTACCCTTATTTATTGTAATTCTAGTTAACTTTATCTTTTTGAATTCCCCTGAATTGTGTAAGTGTAATTTGAGGGAAAGTATAACTTTGAGTTCCCTTCTGTGTATATATCCCAATTGGCTGTGATTACTATATTCTTAAACAGTTTAGTTTGTTTGAACTGGATTTAAATTGTGTTTTTCTTCCATTTAAATCTTTTAGTTTAATTCTATCTCTTATAAGTGGATAGGTTCACGTGAGCTATTCTGGACCTATTCATTGGGGACTGTTCCAACTATTTTATCTTAGGTTAGTTGGGTTTTGACTTTAACTGCTTTTAGGTCTACTTAGTTATATTTATTTTGTATCCCTGTAGTTTTATAAGTCCTAAATATCTTTGCATTGATAGGCAAAGTTCATTTTGGTGTAATCTCTCTAATTGCTCTAATTTTCCCTCCCCTTCCTTCCTTTGAAGGGTTGAGTGGGCTGTTCTTAATAGAGGGGAGTTCCCTTTACACCTGTGGGTGTGAAGTTGTGTTTGCCAGTAAGGGCACTTTAGGTTTATAGGACGGGTTGAGAGGTGTGCCAATTGAGTTGACTCAGTAATCGTTCCCCTTTGATTACCTCAAGTGGTCCCCACTCTTTGATAACCCCTAATGGTTCTGTTCCACTAAGTTCACCTGCCTAATCACCCTCCACTCAGGTTAGGGTTAGGGTTTAGGGTTTAGGCAAAGGCTTTAGGATTTAAAAGTCTCCACTAATTCTTTACACCTAATAATTCTCCTCCACTGAGTTCACCTGCCTAATCACCCTCCACTCAGGTTAGGGTTAGGGTTTAGGGTTTAGGTAAAGGCTTTAGGATTTAAAAGTCTCCACTGATTCTTTAAACCTAATAATTCTCCTTCACTGAGTTCACCCGCCTAATCACCCTCCACTGAGGTTAAGGTTAGGGTTAGGGTTTAGGGTTAGGGTTAGCTTTTGGGATTTAGAATGTAGGATTCTTCACTGATTCAACCTAGTGCTCTATTTTATCAAGTGGCTAAATTTTAGGTTTTAAGAGGTGGCCATATTCAGCCCTTGTGGGAAGGCTGTGTTTAGCCTGTTAATCCATTGTTTTTCGTTGTATTTTCTCTGTCCTATTGACCAATTCGGATTGTGTTGCAATCCAGTCACTTTTAGTGATTTTATGCCGTGTGACATAAAATGTTGAACCACTACTAAGTGTGTCTTTTTGCCATTGTTAATATTATATCTGTGTTGTGCTAATCTAGTGAGAATGCTGTTTCCTGTTTCCCCTACATATTGTAGATTGCACTTGTTACAAGTGATTAGGTACACACAGTTTTTGGTGTTAGCCTGTATATTTTGTGTGATGCCAAAAACCCTTTTGGTTTGTCTGTTGGTCACCATTTGGGTCATCTCAAAGTAGTTTGGTGTTCTTTTAATTGGTGTGTTGGAGCTTTTAAGATTGCTGTGGACTAAATAATCTTTGAGATTTTTGTTTTTCCTATAGGCCGAGATTATTTTGCAACCCTCTAATAGTGTGTCTGCCCTGTTCTGAAAATTTCTTTTTATTCTGGTGTTTGCCAGTTTACTTTGTGAGGAATAAGTGGTTACGAGTGCCAATTGTGGGCCCTGGTATCTGTCTTTGATCTCCAGGAAGGTGTTCTGGGCTTTCCTCAGGAAGGTGCGTGTGTACCCTCTGTCTCGTAGGGCAGTAAAGAGTGTTTTGCAAGCTATTTTAAAATCCTGTTCTTGTGTGCAAATTCTGTGAAATCTTAAGAGTTGTGATTTCACAATCCCTGTGTAACAGTGTTGTGGGTGGAAGGACGATCTGTGTAATAGTGCATGGGTGTCTGTTTCTTTGAAAAAGACTTTAAGGTCTAATTTGCCATTAGTGTGGAAGAGTGGTCCTTTGTAGACCGACACGTCCAAAAAATCTATTTTCTCTGGATCTGTGACATATTTGATTGTGATGGATTCGTGGTGAGTGTTTAAGGTTTTGATAAAATCCTCAAATGCTTCCTTGGAGTGTTCCCAAATCCCAAATATGTCGTCCAGGTATCTAAAATAATGTGTTGGCTTTAGGGTGCATTTTTCCAGTGCTGTTTGTTCCCACATGGCCATATACAAATTTGCATAACTCGGTGCAAATCGTTTTCCCATGGCCGTGCCTTTGATTTGTAGGTAGAATTTGTTATTAAATTGGAAATCATTTTTGGTCAGATTGAGCTTTAAAAGTTGCAAAAGTTCTTCATCCGGGCGTCCAGAGTCTGGATATTTGTTGAAGACTTCTTGCACCGCTTTTAAGCCCGCTTCCGTGTCAATGTTTGTGTACAGGCTGTCTATATCAATTGAAAATAAGAATGCTGTTTTTGGCATTGTTACTTTTTTGATTTTCTCTACAAAGTCATATGTGTCTTTTACATAGCTAGCGTGTCGGGTTGATAAAGGGTTCAGAAAGTATTCCACAAACTCCGCTGTGTGGTAAGTTTCACTCCCACAGTCTGAAACTATTGGTCTGCCCGGTGGGACTTCAAAAGGAATTGTCCATGAGCTGGGATCTTTATGTATTTTTGGTAATAGATAAAAAACTCTAGCACGTGGTGTGTCCTGCCCCAGGAGATAGGTTTCCTGTTTGCTATTAATAATCTTTTTTGTTCTCATCTGTTTAACAATCCTTTTGGCTTCAAGTTCCGTGTCTTTATACATTGGTGTTGTTAATACCCTGTAATGGTTGGTGTTACCGAGCTGTCTCTCCGCTTCGAAAATGTACTGGTGTCTATCCATAATTACTACAGAGGACCCTTTATCAGCTGGTTTGATTATAATGTCCTCATTTTTAGCCAGTTGTCTGAGAGCGCTTACCTGTTGTTTGGTGAGATTGTCTGTTTCCTTCAGGTGTCCTGGGATTCTGTCTAATGTCCCACTGTCTTGTAGGAGAAGTTGTGTGAGGCTGGCTGGTAGAGAGTCCTCCGTTGGTTCCCAGGAGGATTTTGGCTGGAATGGAGTTCTCTCTTGCCTTTGTTCCAGTCCAAAGTGGGTGGCTAATTTTATCTCCTGTGGTAATCTGAAACATCTTTTTTCAAACGTTTTGTCTGTTGTTTGTAAATGTCTACAGTGGGTACGAATGACAGGCCTTTTTCTAGTATCTCTTTTTGAGCTTGGTTGGGTCTAAAGTAGTGTGATAAATTTATTATACTTGTTTTTAGCCCTGTCTGTATTTGGCTTGAAGGGCTTAGCAGTTTAAACTAGTAATCCAATGTTGAAACATTGCTTGGGCAGTTTCAGGTGACCAATGTATGTCATCAGGACCAGTCTGGAATTCCCCTTCGTCCAATTTGGGGATATGTGGTCCAATCCTGATTTCTCTGTTTAGTGTATCCAATTTCAACTGGTCCCTCCTTGGGAGTCCTTTTGAGTAGTTAATTAAGGCTATGTGGGTTTTTGCCCCTGGGAAAATTATGTCTGCCCAATGTCTGATTTGTGACAGCGTTTTTGGAGCTGTTGTTGCTGCATCATACTGCCTGTTATTGATTCCCACTGATAGGATTAGGTGTCTTACCTGGGGATGTGGTACCTTGATGGCTTTCAGGAGTGTTAGGCAAGTGTGGAGTTTCATTCCTGGATAGCATTCGACTTGGATGTCGCTTCTGGCAAATGGCGGAATTTTGCATAGGTTGGAGTCCCCCAAGACTAAGATTTTCTCCTTTACGTGGCAATTCCAGTCATGTTTCGATTCTTGGTGTCTGTAGGGTCTTCCTAAGGGCTGTGCCAGCCTGGTCTCTTGCGGTGATCCTCCTCGTCTTGGGCTGTCTTCTGTGTGTCCTTCCCCGCGGGTGGTGTTCTGGCTTGTGTCGCTGGCGTCCTCGCGTTGTGGTGGAGCGTGTTCCTGGGTTGTGCCTTGTGTTGTGCTGTCTGGGCTGGGTCGAGTCTCCGTGGTTTGGGTTGGCACTGGCAAGATCCGATCCGGGTCCTCCCGTGTTTTATTAGGGCTCCTTTGCTTCCTCTGTTTCATTGGTGTGGTCTTCTTTGGCGGTGCTGTTAATTCCGGGAATTCTACCAGGCTCATGTTTAGATTTTCCGCTCCCCGGATCACTTGGGCTTGGACTACTATTCCCCTGAGTAGTGTGTTGGGTCCTGGCGTGGGTGTCCTTCTGGGGGTCTTCTGTTGTGGACCTGTGGTTTGGGGAGAACAGGGATTCGTGGGGGGTGTTGTGGGAAGAGAGAGAGGTGTTGTGTGGGTGTGGGGAGGGGGAGAGGGTCTTGGGGTGGCTGGGATAGCTATGCGGGTCAAGATTAGCCGGGGATTTAGGTCAGGTAGGGTGGTACATGGAGGGGAGAGAGGTGGAGGGGGGGTGATGGAAGGGAGAGCTGAGGATAGAAGGGAGGGGAGGAGAGGGAGAGAGATGAGGAGAAAGGCGGGGAGAGGAGGTGATGGAAGGGAGAGGTGAGGATCGAGGGGAGGGTAGGGGAGGAGAGAGAGGAGGAGATGGAGAGAGAGGAGGGGAAAGGTGGGGAGAGGAGGGTGTGGGGGGGGGTTGTGTGACCGTTCTCGGCTCAGTGATACTTGTCTGGGCTAGATCTATGTCTGTTTGTCTTAATCTTTTGCCTAGATTTTTTCTAGCCCATTTGATCGCTATGGAAAAAGCTTTTTTCCATTCCTCTGTTAAGCAGTCGGCGAGCTGTTGTTTGATTTCTGCTAAATGTGCCATGTAGTGATTCTCAAGAATCAGAAGTGTGGTGTATTCCCAATTTTTTGCATTCCCTTCCAGCATAAGGGTGGTGTTTGGGCTTGGCTGTGCCGGTTTAATTAAGGTCATTAATTCTTGTGTTTTTTTGGCTATGCTGGCTGGCACCTTTTCAGAACCTGTTATGTTCTGGAGGTGATGTGTGGAGACTATGAGTTTGTTTAACAATCTAATTGTTTTCAGGAATTGGTCCCTTTCAAGGGGGTCTATGTGTGTGTGTGTGTGTGTGTGTGTGTGTGTTCTGGCCCTCTGTACCTGTCTGGTTTATGTACCCTCGGGTGCCTGGTCTTTGGTTTTGACCGGCGCGAGGGTGTGGTACTCTGGGGTCCTGTCTCTGTTCTGGCTGGATCCTTTGGTTCCAATTCCATGGAGGCCAGTGGGTCTGTTGTCTCCAGCGGTCCGTTCGAAACCGGTGGTTGTGGTGGGTCCACTGGCTCCAGTGATTTCCATGGCCCTCAGGGTAATGGTGATCTCCTCTGTGGCTCCAAGTCTGATCTCTCATCCCTGGTTGAGGGTTCGGTCTGCTCCATGGACCAGGCCTCTCCTGGTTCTTTGTTCTCTGATATCGGTTTGCTCCTAGTTGATTCATATTCGCGACGTTTCGGACTATTTGGTCCTTCCTCAAGCGGTTGATCCTTCTGAAAGAATGATTTGGTGTTGTTCGGCTCTCTGTATTTATGCCCTGAGAGGTGGGCGTGGCTTAGTTTCTGCCAGGCCTATCAGCTGGTTGGTGGGTGTGGCTCGTTTGGCCTTTGTCCAATCAGGGTTCTGGGGGTGTGGTCTTATTTCCTCATTCTTGCTATGTGCTTCAGGGGTGTACATGGCTTTGTGTTTTTATTCTCTCCCTTGTGAGATTTTACTTTTTTAAGTTTTTTAAGAAGGAGGTAGACTTTCTTCCAAATGTTTAGAGGTACTAGCTGGTTAGGATAGGGTTAGCGGAGGACTTCTCCGCTGGGACTTCAGTAAAATGTTTTCAGTCAAGGCGTCTTGACATAAAAAAACAGATTAAATAATTTTTGCATTCGCCATCTCCATTTGAAAGAAAGTCTGTTTTTAAGGGTTTTGCTTTGTTTAAACTAGAAGCTCGGCCCCGCTACGCGGGGCCTCGCGTCTAGCCCGCGGCCACGCCCACGCCCACGTAGCGCCTGCGGCCACTTGGCAGCGCATATAAGTGGCGTAGCGTCATGAGGGCCAGTGGGGCCATGGCTCGGTCAGTGAAGACCCTGTAGCGCGGATGATATGTGGCATAGAGGGGCAGATTTTAAAGCAATGTGTGCGGTCGCCCGCGGCCCCTCCTCCTCCACCAATGTGCAGTACTGCAAACTTTAGATGTGAATCTTAGCCAATCGGGATGGAATATAAATTAAACAGATCCGTCTTGATCACATGACTATAGAGATCATGTGTACCGAGTAATGTAAAGAAATATGTTTTACATAAGTCGGCCTCCTGGTGGCGCTATAAAAGGTAGATGTGAAAAATGCAGGGCAAAGGTTTTTCCTTGACCTCTAGAGAGTGCACATACAAAGTTTTACACAGATTGGTGCAGTTATAGGTAAAAACACAAATCGGGCTGTTATAGCGCCACCATGAGGCTGAGAAAAATCTCAAGTGGAATTTCTTCCTTGGCATAGTGGGAATGTGCATGCAAAGTTACACCGAAAGTGCATGCTGTGTTCATAATTTGAGGCATTTTGGTCAAAACGGAGCAGTCCTGCAAACTTTGGAAGCCATTTTTAGGCAATCAGGATGGAATATGAAAAATCTGAAAGACCCGTTTTTTTAATGACTATAGAGATACTGTGTACCGATTTGCGTGATGTTTGGACAAAATGTGTATGAGTACTGTGAAAAAATGTGTTTTGCAAAAAGCGGCCTCCTGGTGGCACTATAACAGGGCCATGTGAAAGAAATGGGGCAGAGGTACCGAATTGGCATCCAGGGAGTGTGTGTGCACAGTTTCGCTGCGATCAAGCCAACGATACGGGAGATTAGCTATCCACAGATGGACGGACGGACGGACGGACGGACGGACAGGGGGTAAAACATACTCTCGCGCCATGCCTTTCTGCCTGGCGGAGACAATAAAAAAACGAAAGTAAAGGAAAAGACCATCACTGCAACAAAAGTAGTCAACAAACTATACTATAAAACATTGGCCAAATTGTCAAATAATATAAGAAAGAGGCAAACATGTTGAAAATAGCCGATCTACAAGCTTACGCCTCTCGACGTGAGGCGTTTTGAGCTTGTAGATCTGCTATTTTCACAATATTGATTTGTGGAACGGAGTCAAACAAAATGGGGGGGTCCCCAGTTCAAATATGATTATTTTGGGGTGGGGGCGTGGCCTGAAAAGGTTGAGAACCACTGCCCTAATCATTTGTCTTTTCTGTTAGTTTTTAGGATTATTTTATTATGATTATTAATAACTTATATGATGATTAATTATATTTGATTAAGATATATGATCGTATAATAATCATGGGGCACGTATAATCATTATCTAATGATCATATAATAATATAATGAATCATCATACATTTTATTAAGTAATGTGTTCACAGAGACAGACAGGCTAGATATATATAGATAGATAGAATATTCGTGTTATGCTGATGGATAGATACATAATGTACATTTGTTTGTACTCAAGTACTGTACAAAATTGAGGGGTTTTAACATTCCTGGATTATCTTCAATTTGCTACTCCACTACATCTTAGAGGCATATTGTCCTTTAGTAAACTGTAGATGTGTGTAATTATTACAAAACCTGCACTAACCACTTTATCCCTATATACTTTGGCTATTTTAAAATAGCGGGTGTACACGCTCACAACGCGTGGCTTTGCGAGTTGTTGTGAGCTTGTAGATCAGATGTTTTCTAAATATTTTTATTTAACATTCAGACTTATTAGAGGTTGCACATGAAATCTGCAGCCGCACTGAGGCGCCCCAACACTAACAGTGGACGTGACATTGTGTCACAAAAACCCACAAAATACACCAAAATAACTGTTCAACGGGCTAATTAGTTAGCATTGATGACATCGACCACACTAACATTCATACAGGTTGCTGATAAGATGTTTAACATAGCCGTTTGAGTGACGACAGCAGCGTTGTTTAACATAGCCGTTTGAGTCACGACAGCAGTGTTAGCATTAGCTGCATGCTAACACTGCCCGTCCCTTAGCTTAGCTACACGCTAACAGGCCATTACAGGCAGCTCTTGGCTAATAATCCTTAAACCCAACTAACGGCAACACAGTAGGGGACATAAGCATTCACATACATGCTTTAGACAGTATTAGCAACAACCAGCACAATTCATATTGTCATAGTCTTGACTATATGAACAACAGGGCTGCGGAGCTGGACGTAAGTCAGTAAGTCTGGCCTGCACTCCGTGCCTGTCTGTGTGTCTGCGAGGTGACGCTGATTGGCTGCATGTTGCTGTGACGATGGCCACGTTGAACTGGGTTGCCAGGTCTGCTTTGTGTGTAAGCGATTGTGGGCTTATTTGGGCGCGCTTTTGGGCTTGTTTCCATAGACCCACGGCAGCGCTTGGCAGCACTTGTTTAGCGCACGTCAGCGCGACGTGGCAACGGACGTGGCAACGTGAAAGGGTGGTCACTGTTTCGCAGATGATGATTGGCTGGTGAGATTGACCACCCGGAAGTAAATTTCGAGGAGACACTTTATGACACTTTATGATTATTTTAAAATGAGGCACATGTGAAGGTTGAAATTTAAGTAGAATTACTTATATACTTTTGCATGAGTGATTTTTGTAGCAAGTTGGGAGTGAAATGGAGCAGTGCTTTGGCCGTGAGTTGTTCCTTAGTGGTTGAGGTTCCAAAGGCGCACGGCTCTCTGATTGTATTGTTGGGATGAATGTCTAAGACTAAGGTCTATTGTGGATTATATTTTGGGAATGGTATGTTCACTAGGCTGTGCATGGCAGGGGCGTCCATATCCCTGAGTCCTTCCACTTTAGACCGCATACCAAAGTGTTGATTCTAAAAGCTCCTACTTTGTCTATTATCTATTGTCTATTTACTTTCCTTTTATCTCTATTTTAAGTTACTCTTATATGGGCTGTTTGGTTTTGTATCCAATTAAGTTTTTCACTTTAGCTTCTTTATATTTAAATATCCCGTTCCTAACTTTTATTCATTTCAATTTTTAGGGAGTTAGGTTTCTTTCTGAGCTCCAGTTTAACTTTCAAGTTATGTTTATTTTACTTCTAGAATTAAAATACAAAAGGTTACCCTTATTTATTTTAATTCTAGTTAACTTTATCTTTTTGAATTCCCTTGAATTGTTTAAGTCTAATTTGAGGGAAAGTATATCTTTGAGTTCCCTTCTGTGTATATATCCCAATTGGCTGTGATTACTATATTCTTAAACAGTTTAGTTTGTTTGAACTGGATTTAAATTGTGTTTTTCTTCCATTTAAATCTTTCAGTTTAATTCTATCTCTTATAAGTGGATAGGTTCACGTGAGCTATTCTGGACCTATTCATTGGGGACTGTTCCAACTATTTTATCTTAGGTTAGTTGGGTTTTGACTTTAACTGCTTTTAGGTCTACTTAGTTATATTTATTTTGTATCACTGTAGTTTTATGAGTCCTAAATATCTTTGCATTGATAGGCAAAGTTCATTTTGGTGTAATCTTTCTAATTGTTCTAATTTTCCCTCCCCTTCCTAGGGTTAGGATAGGGTTAGCGGAGGACTTCTCCGCTGGGACTTCAGTAAAATGTTTTCAGTCAAGGCGTCTTGACATAAAAAAACAGATTAAAGAATTTTTGCATTCGCCATCTTCATTTGAAAGAAAGTCTGTTTTTAAGGGTTTTGCTTTGTTTAAATGAATGTCTAAGACCTTTAGCAGCCCAGCCTAAGTAGAGTAAAGGAATAAACACACTCCACAGCAGGCCCACTGTCATCTATATAAGGCCTACCGGCCGCTGCTGCTGTTGCTTACGGCCATACCACCCTGAACACGCCCGATCTCGTCCGATCTCGGAAGCTAAGCAGGGTCGGGCCTGGTTAGTACTTGGATGGGAGACCGCCTGGGAATACCAGGTGCTGTAAGCTTTTTTCATTTGGCAGACTGACTGAATGAGCAATCGTCATGTTTATGAATGCAGCACTAACCAACAAAATGTCACTGCTGAAAAATGTCACTTCTAACCTTTAGCAGCCCAGCCTAAGTAGAGTAAAGGAATAAACACACTCCACAGCAGGCCCACTGTCATCTATATAAGGCCTACCGGCCGCTCCCGCTGTTGCTTACGGCCATACCACCCTGAACACGCCCGATCTCGTCCGATCTCGGAAGCTAAGCAGGGTCGGGCCTGGTTAGTACTTGGATGGGAGACCGCCTGGGAATACCAGGTGCTGTAAGCTTTTTCATTTGGCAGACTGACTGAATGAGCAATCGTCATGTTTATGAATGCAGCACTAACCAACAAAATGTCACTGCTGAAAAATGTCACTTCTAACCTTTAGCAGCCCAGCCTAAGTAGAGTAAAGGAATAAACACACTCCACAGCAGGCCCACTGTCATCTATATAAGGCCTACCGGCCGCTGCTGCTGTTGCTTACGGCCATACCACCCTGAACACGCCCGATCTCGTCCGATCTCGGAAGCTAAGCAGGGTCGGGCCTGGTTAGTACTTGGATGGGAGACCGCCTGGGAATACCAGGTGCTGTAAGCTTTTTTCATTTGGCAGACTGACTGAATGAGCAATCGTCATGTTTATGAATGCAGCACTAACCAACAAAATGTCACTGCTGAAAAATGTCACTTCTAACCTTTAGTAGCCCAGCCTAAGTAGAGTAAAGGAATAAACACACTCCACAGCAGGCCCACTGTCATCTATATAAGGCCTACCCGCCGCCGCTGCTGTTGCTTACGGCCATACCACCCTGAACACGCCCGATCTCGTCCGATCTCGGAAACTAAGCAGGGTCGGGCCTGGTTAGTACTTGGATGGGAGACCGCCTGGGAATACCAGGTGCTGTAAGCTTTTTTCATTTGGCAGACTGACTGAATGAGCAATCGTCATGTTTATGAATGCAGCACTAACCAACAAAATGTCACTGCTGAAAAATGTCACTTCTAACCTTTAGCAGCCCAGCCTAAGTAGAGTAAAGGAATAAACACACTCCACAGCAGGCCCACTGTCATCTATATAATGCCTACCGGCCGCAATTGAGTTGCTTACGGCCATACCACCCTGAACACGCCCGATCTCGTCCGATCTCGGAAGCTAAGCAGGATCGGGCCTGGTTAGTACTTGGATGGGAGACCGCCTGGGAATACCAGGTGCTGTAAGCTTTTTTCATTTGGCAGACTGACTGAATGAGCAATCGTCATGTTTATGAATGCAGCACTAACCAACAAAATGTCACTGCTGAAAAATGTCACTTCTAACCTTTAGCAGCCCAGCCTAAGTAGAGTAAAGGAATAAACACACTCCACAGCAGGCCCACTGTCATCTATATAATGCCTACCGGCCGCTGCTGCTGTTGCTTACGGCCATACCAACCTGAACACGCCCGATCTCGTCCGATCTCGGAAGCTAAGCAGGGTCGGGCCTGGTTAGTACTTGGATGGGAGACCGCCTGGGAATACCAGGTGCTGTAAGCTTTTTTCATTTGGCAGACTGACTGAATGAGCAATCGTCATGTTTATGAATGCAGCACTAACCAACAAAATGTCACTGCTGAAAAATGTCACTTCTAACCTTTAGCAGCCCAGCCTAAGTAGAGTAAAGGAATAAACACACTCCACAGCAGGCCCACTGTCATCTATATAATGCCTATCGGCCGCTGCTGCTGTTGCTTACGGCCATACCACCCTGAACACGCCCGATCTCGTCCGATCTCGGAAGCTAAGCAGGGTCGGGCCTGGTTAGTACTTGGATGGGAGACCGCCTGGGAATACCAGGTGCTGTAAGCTTTTTTCATTTGGCAGACTGACTGAATGAGCAATCGTCGTGTTTATGAATGCAGCACTAACTAACAAAATGTCACTGCTGAAAAATGTCACTTCTAACCTTTAGCAGCCCAGCCTAAGTAGAGTAAAGGAATAAACACACTCCACAGCAGGCCCACTGTCATCTATATAAGGCCTACCGGCCGCTGCTGCTGTTGCTTACGGCCATACCACCCTGAACACGCCCGATCTCGTCCGATCTCGGAAGCTAAGCAGGGTCGGGCCTGGTTAGTACTTGGATGGGAGACCGCCTGGGAATGGGAGGCATGCGTTAATCCGACAGACCTTTTCTCCGACTATGTGGCATCCGCGTGCGGTTAGGGTTAGGGTGCGGGTTTGGTTCGGGTTTACTGTTTAATGTCGGAGCACTGCGCTGTCGGAGGAATGCGCTGTCGGACTAACGTATTGCACCCCCTGGGAATACCAGGTGCTGTAAGCTTTTTTCATTTGGCAGACTGACTGAATGAGCAATCGTAATGTTTATGAATGCAGCACTAACCAACAAAATGTCACTGCTGAAAAATGTCACTTCTAACCTTTAGCAGCCCAGCCTAAGTAGAGTAAAGGAATAAACACACTCCACAGCAGGGCCACTGTCATCTATATAAGGCCTACCGGCCGCTGCTGCTGTTGCTTACGGCCATACCACCCTGAACACGCCCGATCTCGTCCGATCTCGGAAGCTAAGCAGGGTCGGGCCTGGTTAGTACTTGGATGGGAGACCGCCTGGGAATACCAGGTGCTGTAAGCTTTTTTCATTTGGCAGACTGACTGAATGAGCAATCGTCGTGTTTATGAATGCAGCACTAACTAACAAAATGTCATTGCTGAAAAATGTCACTTCTAACCTTTAGCAGCCCAGCCTAAGTAGAGTAAAGGAATAAACACACTCCACAGCAGGCCCACTGTCATCTATATAAGGCCTACCGGCCGCTGCTGCTGTTGCTTACGGCCATACCACCCTGAACACGCCCGATCTCGTCCGATCTCGGAAGCTAAGCAGGGTCGGGCCTGGTTAGTACTTGGATGGGAGACCGCCTGGGAATACCAGGTGCTGTAAGCTTTTTTCATTTGGCAGACTGACTGAATGAGCAATCGTCATGTTTATGAATGCAGCACTAACCAACAAAATGTCACTGCTGAAAAATGTCACTTCTAACCTTTAGCAGCCCAGCCTAAGTAGAGCAAAGGAATAAACACACTCCACAGCAGGGCCACTGTCATCTATATAAGGCCTACCGGCCGCTGCTGCTGTTGCTTACGGCCATACCACCCTGAACACGCCCGATCTCGTCCGATCTCGGAAGCTAAGCAGGGTCGGGCCTGGTTAGTACTTGGATGGGAGACCGCCTGGGAATACCAGGTGCTGTAAGCTTTTTTCATTTGGCAGACTGACTGAATGAGCAATCGTCATGTTTATGAATGCAGCACTAACCAACAAAATGTCACTGCTGAAAAATGTCACTTCTAACCTTTAGCAGCCCAGCCTAAGTAGAGTAAAGGAATAAACACACTCCACAGCAGGCATCTATATAAGGCCTACCGGCCGTTGCTTACGGCCATACCACCCTGAACACGCCCGATCTCGTCCGATCTCGGAAGCTAAGCAGGGTCGGGCCTGGTTAGTACTTGGATGGGAGACCGCCTGGGAATACCAGGTGCTGTAAGCTTTTTTCATTTGGCAGACTGACTGAATGAGCAATCGTCATGTTCATGAATGCAGCACTAACCAACAAAATGTCACTTCTAACCTTTAGCAGCCCAGCCTAAGTAGAGTAAAGGAATAAACACACTCCACAGCAGGCCCATTGTCATCTATATAAGGCCTACCGGCCGCTGCTGCTGTTGCTTACGGCCATACCACCCTGACCACGCCCGATCTCGTCCGATCTCGGAAGCTAAGCAGGGTCGGGCCTGGTTAGTACTTGGATGGGAGACCGCCTGGGAATACCAGGTGCTGTAAGCTTTTTTCATTTGGCAGACTGACTGAATGAGCAATCGTCATGTTTATCAATGCAGCACTAACCAACAAAATGTCACTGCTGAAAAATGTCACTTGTAACCTTTAGCAGCCCAGCCTAAGTAGAGTAAAGGAATAAACACACTCCACAGCAGGGCCACTGTCATCTATATAATGCCTACCGGCCGCTGCTGCTGTTGCTTACGGCCATACCACCCTGAACACGCCCGATCTTGTCCGATCTCGGAAGCTAAGCAGGGTCGGGCCTGGTTAGTACTTGGATGGGAGACCGCCTGGGAATACCAGGTGCTGTAAGCTTTTTTCATTTGGCAGACTGACTGAATGAGCAATCGTCATGTTTATGAATGCAGCACTAACCAACAAAATGTCACTGCTGAAAAATGTCACTTCTAACCTTTAGCAGCCCAGCCTAAGTAGAGCAAAGGAATAAACACACTCCACAGCAGGGCCACTGTCATCTATATAAGGCCTACCGGCCGCTGCTGCTGTTGCTTACGGCCATACCACCCTGAACACGCCCGATCTCGTCCGATCTCGGAAGCTAAGCAGGGTCGGGCCTGGTTTGTACTTGGATGGGAGACCGCCTGGGAATACCAGGTGCTGTAAGCTTTTTTCATTTGGCAGACTGACTGAATGAGCAATCGTCATGTTTATGAATGCAGCACTAACCAACAAAATGTCACTGCTGAAAAATGTCACTTCTAACCTTTAGCAGCCCAGCCTAAGTAGAGTAAAGGAATAAACACACTCCACAGCAGGCATCTATATAAGGCCTACCGGCCGCTGCTTACGGCCATACCACCCTGAACACGCCCGATCTCGTCCGATCTCGGAAGT
>NW_028155641.1:0-145000 GCF_963454915.1 Gymnoscopelus microlampas | reverse complement strand
TGTTTATGAATGCAGCACTAACCAACAAAATGTCACTGCTGAAAAATGTCACTTCTAACCTTTAGCAGCCCAGCCTAAGTAGAGCAAAGGAATAAACACACTCCACAGCAGGGCCACTGTCATCTATATAAGGCCTACCGGCCGCTGCTGCTGTTGCTTACGGCCATACCACCCTGAACACGCCCGATCTCGTCCGATCTCGGAAGCTAAGCAGGGTCGGGCCTGGTTAGTACTTGGATGGGAGACCGCCTGGGAATACCAGGTGCTGTAAGCTTTTTTCATTTGGCAGACTGACTGAATGAGCAATCGTCATGTTTATGAATGCAGCACTAACCAACAAAATGTCACTGCTGAAAAATGTCACTTCTAACCTTTAGCAGCCCAGCCTAAGTAGAGTAAAGGAATAAACACACTCCACAGCAGGCATCTATATAAGGCCTACCGGCCGCTGCTTACGGCCATACCACCCTGAACACGCCCGATCTCGTCCGATCTCGGAAGCTAAGCAGGGTCGGGCCTGGTTAGTACTTGGATGGGAGACCGCCTGGGAATACCAGGTGCTGTAAGCTTTTTTCATTTGGCAGACTGACTGAATGAGCAATCGTCATGTTCATGAATGCAGCACTAACCAACAAAATGTCACTTCTAACCTTTAGCAGCCCAGCCTAAGTAGAGTAAAGGAATAAACACACTCCACAGCAGGCCCATTGTCATCTATATAAGGCCTACCGGCCGCTGCTGCTGTTGCTTACGGCCATACCACCCTGACCACGCCCGATCTCGTCCGATCTCGGAAGCTAAGCAGGGTCGGGCCTGGTTAGTACTTGGATGGGAGACCGCCTGGGAATACCAGGTGCTGTAAGCTTTTTTCATTTGGCAGACTGACTGAATGAGCAATCGTCATGTTTATCAATGCAGCACTAACCAACAAAATGTCACTGCTGAAAAATGTCACTTCTATCCTTTAGCAGCCCAGCCTAAGTACAGTAAAGGAATAAACACACTCCACAGCAGGGCCACTGTCATCTATATAATGCCTACCGGCCGCTGCTGCTGTTGCTTACGGCCATACCACCCTGAACACGCCCGATCTTGTCCGATCTCGGAAGCTAAGCAGGGTCGGGCCTGGTTAGTACTTGGATGGGAGACCGCCTGGGAATACCAGGTGCTGTAAGCTTTTTTCATTTGGCAGACTGACTGAATGAGCAATCGTCATGTTTATGAATGCAGCACTAACCAACAAAATGTCACCGCTGAAAAATGTCACTTCTAACCTTTAGCAGCCCAGCCTAAGTAGAGCAAAGGAATAAACACACTCCACAGCAGGGCCACTGTCATCTATATAAAGCCTACCGGCCGCTGCTGATGTTGCTTACGGCCATACCACCCTGAACACGCCCGATCTCGTCCGATCTCGGAAGCTAAGCAGGGTCGGGCCTGGTTAGTACTTGGATGGGAGACCGCCTGGGAATACCAGGTGCTGTAAGCTTTTTTCATTTGGCAGACTGACTGAATGAGCAATCGTCATGTTTATGAATGCAGCACTAACCAACAAAATGTCACTGCTGAAAAATGTCACTTTTAACCTTTAGCAGCCCAGCCTAAGTAGAGCAAAGGAATAATCACACTCCACAGCAGGGCCACTGTCATCTATATAAAGCCTACCGGCCGCTGCTGCTGTTGCTTACGGCCATACCACCCTGAACACGCCCGATCTCGTCCGATCTCGGAAGCTAAGCAGGGTCGGGCCTGGTTAGTACTTGGATGGGAGACCGCCTGGGAATACCAGGTGCTGTAAGCTTTTTTCATTTGGCAGACTGACTGAATGAGCAATCGTCATGTTTATGAATGCAGCACTAACCAACAAAATGTCACTTCTAACCTTTAGCAGCCAAGCCTAAGTAGAGTAAAGGAATAAACACACTCCACAGCAGGGCCACTGTCATCTATATAAGGCCTACCGGCCGCTGCTGCTGTTGCTTACGGCCATACCACCCTGAACACGCCCGATCTTGTCCGATCTCGGAAGCTAAGCAGGGTCGGGCCTGGTTAGTACTTGGATGGGAGACCGCCTGGGAATACCAGGTGCTGTAAGCTTTTTTCATTTGGCAGACTGACTGAATGAGCAATCGTCATGTTTATGAATGCAGCACTAACCAACAAAATGTCACTGCTGAAAAATGTCACTTCTAACCTTTAGCAGCCCAGCCTAAGTAGAGCAAAGGAATAAACACACTCCACAGCAGGGCCACTGTCATCTATATAAAGCCTACCGGCCGCTGCTGCTGTCGCTTACGGCCATACCACCCTGAACACGCCCGATCTCGTCCGATCTCGGAAGCTAAGCAGGGTTGGGCCTGGTTAGTACTTGGATGGGAGACCGCCTGGGAATACCAGGTGCTGTAAGCTTTTTTCATTTGGCAGACTGACTGAATGAGCAATCGTCATGTTTATGAATGCAGCACTAACCAACAAAATGTCACTGCTGAAAAATGTCACTTCTAACCTTTAGCAGCCCAGCCTAAGTAGAGTAAAGGAATAAACACACTCCACAGCAGCGCCACTGTCATCTATATAAGGCCTACCGGCCGCTGCTGCTGTTGCTTACGGCCATACCACCCTGAACACGCCCGATCTCGGAAGCTAAGCAGGGTCGGGCCTGGTTAGTACTTGGATGGGAGACCGCCTGGGAATACCAGGTGCTGTAAGCTTTTTTCATTTGGCAGACTGACTGAATGAGCAATCGTCATGTTTATGAATGCAGCACTAACCAACAAAATGTCACTGCTGAAAAATGTCACTTCTAACCTTTAGCAGCCCAGCCTAAGTAGAGTAAAGGAATAAACACACTCCACAGCAGGCCCACTGTCATCTATATAAGGCCTACCGGCCGCTGCTGCTGTTGCTTACGGCCATACCACCCTGAACACGCCCGATCTCGTCCGATCTCGGAAGCTAAGCAGGGTCGGGCCTGGTTAGTACTTGGATGGGAGACCGCCTGGGAATACCAGGTGCTGTAAGCTTTTTCATTTGGCAGACTGACTGAATGAGCAATCGTCATGTTTATGAATGCAGCACTATAGTCCATGGGCCAGACGAGAAGTCAGGGACACGAAAGGTGGCAAAATCTCTTTCGCACCATTTTGTTTGCAGGGTCCATATAAGTACTTTGAAACATGATAGCCTTTTCAAATGAGTAGCTTTAATACTTTTTTTAGGACATTCATTGTTTTGCCATTATCTCCCCACATTATCTGCACAGTCGGTTTTTGTGCAGTTTATTGTATCAACTTACGCAATAATTAAGTTTGATTCACACTGAAAATTATGCACACATAACATATAACATATGCAAGTATATTATCAAGTTCAATGAGTTTGATTTTAAGCAGTAACACCTGGCCCGGGTCAAACTGATTGGACTCTGAGCCCTACACACCTGTTGTGCATCGAGGTAATTGATGCCCACAGGATAAATCAGCCATCCCCCAACCCACAGTATTATATGAAACCAGACAACCTAAGGCATCCATTTGAGTAATGTCAGCTTGTCATAGGACTAAATAATGCTCCACATTTAGGCACATTTTGGCGAGGGAAAAACGAAAATCTGCACTTTCAAAGTTTGGCACAAGGTGCTGAGCTTATTAGATTCATTTCATTCTCAGATGATGAACATCACAGAATAAAAAAATATGGCAGAACAAAGTACAAGTGAAACACAGCCAGTGTGTTCCATGATGGACTGTTTAATACACTGTTCGGATGATAACACAAAACTTTTGGCACCTACGAATTTGGATTCGTGGAACACACTACTGAGAGCAGCTACAATAAGAGACTACACCCCCATCCTTGATCTTGCAAAAGACCTCCCTGAAGGTAGGATACCATCCGTACTGTATCACAGGAAATGCCTATAGCCTCTTCACAATGAAGAAACTGCTTGACAGCATCCTCGCAAAAGAAAGTTCTTCAGAAAAAAATGAAGAAAGACAGACAGAAGACAGAAGAAAGTCCACTAGACAAGGACCAAGCACATCACGGGTGTATGAGGCCAAATGTATATTTTGTGACAAATGTAGAAAGTATTTGAAAGGTCAAAGGTCGAAAGAGAGTCTGACGAAATGCACAGAGTTGAGAGCTGATGAAACAATCAGGAGAGCAGCTGTCAGGAAGGGCGATAACAGGTTGTTGGCCATTGTCAGTCGCGAACTAGTAGCAGCTGAAGCTCATTACCACAGATCCTGCTACAGGGTGTACACAAAGGATCCATATGCAGACAAAGATATTGGTGAAGTTAACACGGACCAAGCAGAATCCTTTTATGAAGAGGCAGAAAGAATTGCACTACATAAAGTTTTTGCATACATAAGGGAAGGACTGATCGACCATCCTACAGTGGTACCATTCACTGATCTGACCACTAAACTGGTCACAGAAATGGCTGAATGTGGTGTAACACAAGTGACATTTTCTACAAAGAAAAAGCTACGTCGCAAGATTGAAGCTGAATTTGGTGAATCTTTACATAGCATACCAAACGACTCAGGAAAGCTCTTAGTATATCCTGACAATTTGACAAGGGATGAACTTGTAAAGGTCTGCCATGAACTCAAAGAGGAACTGAAGTTGTACAAATCGAGCAGTGAAAAAGACATCATATCACAAGTGGCACTGAAGATCAGAGATGACATTCTGAACCAAGATATTACTCAAGCATGGCCACCACATACAGCAGATCTTGAGAAGATGAACTGTACGCCTACATCTCTAGTGGAGTTTCTCCAGACACTCCTAACGCACAAATCCATACTAGGAAATAATAACCCATCTCAGAGGGTGCAAAGGCTCACAACTTCATTTAGCCAAGACCTAGTTTATGCTGTTACCTGTGGCAAAGTCAAGCCTACAAAACACATTGTGTTGCCCTTTGCTGTCAAGTCACTTACTGGAAATGTGGAACTGATACAGATGCTGAACAGACTTGGCCATGGCATCTCATATTCTCAATTAGAAGAAATTGACACAGCCCTTTGTCTTCAGAAGCAAGCAGCAAGTGGAGATGCCATCCCACTACCACAAAACATCAAAATTGGTGTGTTCACGACATTGGCATGGGACAATATAGACAGACTAGAGGAAACAATCAGTGGTGAAGGGACATCCCACAGAGTGAATGGAATTGCTGTGCAAGCAAAGCATATTGCTGATCCTACTGCTGAGACCAGAGCTTTGCCTTGCATACCAAAGACCAAGAAGAGAAGCATTGGAGCAGTACAGACAGTACTTCCCATTTACAATGCAGGAGAACGTGCCAATCCTCCAGTTGTACGGACAGTTGATATTGATCATGCTGATTTTCTACAGGATGCAGTGAACAGAAATCATATGTGGCTGATGACTCGTGTTTCTAACAAAGACATTTGTAGTTGGACTGGGTTCAACGGGAGGCATGCGTTAATCCGACAGACCTTTTCTCCGACTATGTGGCATCCGCGTGCGGTTAGGGTTAGGGTGCGGGTTTGGTTCGGGTTTACTGTTTAATGTCGGAGCACTGCGCTGTCGGAGGAATGCGCTGTCGGACTAACGTATTGCACCCGGGTTCAACATCCTCACCCACGGTGATACATGTGCACAAGATAGTATAGGCTATTTGCCAACAATCAATGCTCCTGCTACACAGCTATCAACTAGTAAATGAGATACTTCACCAGTCAACAAGTATCATGAAGTCTCTGCAGCTCAACAACATTGTTGTAGTTTTTGACCAGGCATTGTATGCCAAAGCTGTTGAAATTACCTGGAAACACCAGGAGCTATTCAAGGACACCATCCTTAGAATGGGCGTCTTCCATACCATCTGTACTTTCATGGCAACGATTGGAAAACGTTTTGCAGATGCTGGTCTAAGAGACCTTTGCGTTGAGGCAGGAGTGATAGCTGATGGCTCAATCTCAGGGGTTATTGATGGTCACAGGTATAATCGAGCAGTAAGACTCCACAAACTTCTCTATGAGGCGTTATTGAGACTAGCATGGAAAGGTTTTCAACCATGGTTAGAACAGAATCATCAGGAAGACCTTATCCACTTGGAAGAAACTCTGCAAGCAGTCAACAACCTGTGTGAAGACGTATCACAGAAAGGATTTGAGGGAACCCTTGAGCAGGATTCATGCCAGCACATACTGACACGATTCAACTAGTACCTCAGCTACCTCAGAGGAGACAATGGTCCCCTGTCTGCCTTCTGGATGTTTTATGTCGACATGGTTGAGATTTTGCTTAGTCTTATTCGAGCATCAAGAGAGGGAAAGTGGATTATGCACCTTGCTGCGATTAGAGCCATCATTCCCTGGTGTTTTGCTTATGATAGGCTGAACTATGCAAGATATCTGACATACTACTATGCTCAAATGTCTCGTCTGGAGGTGGTGCATCCTAATGTGTATGCCCACTTTGTAGAGGGAGGTTTTTCTGTCCAGCTGGGAAAGAACAATCCCTTTGGCAAGATTCCTGTAGACCAGACAATCGAGGAGACAGTAAACAAGGACACCCAGACTGCAGGAGGAACCAAGGGCTTCAGCCTCAAACCTGGAGCAGTCACCCGATACTATCTCACTTCAGAAAATAGAAGTCAGTATCTTAGACAACTCAGGAACATGATAGGCAAAGAGTCAACAGAGTATTGCAGTCATCATGATCTACTGAAGCCCAGGATAGAGAAGGATAGGGCAGATGTAAATGCCTTTGTTGAGCTTATGGAGAAAAGCTGGTTAAACCCTCTAGCTCCAGAATAGTCTGAGATCATCAGTCTTTCCACTGGAATTGCTGTGTCACCAGAAATAGTCAATGATCTGCTGCAAGCTCACCAAACTGGAGAGGAAGCATATCTGAAATTCAGAAGTGAACGCTTGGAGAAAGAGTCACCAACAGTCAAATTCCATGACAAACTGAAAAAACAGAATCTGAAGACATTCTCAAGCATCACGAAAAGTACTAGAATGAAGCAAGCACAAATCAAGGATGTTAAAGATGTCCTGGATCATCCACTTGGTCCATTGCCATGGGCACTCTCAAATCCAGATGGATCACTGCGGAAAACCAACAAGGCTGCTCTTGCACGTGAGTTAGAAAAATCTGCATCAGCAGTTGAAGATGTTGGAGAACACTCTGCATGCATCATTGATGGAATGAGCCTTGTTCAGAAACTGAAAGGTGATGGCAAGACTTTTGGCGAGATTGCTGGTTCTGTGCTGTACCTGGTGTTACGCGAAGGAAGAAACAGCAAGCGTATAGATGTGGTGTTTGATGTGTACTGGAAAACATCAATTAAGAATGCTGAGAGATGCAGTCGTGGTTCGGCAAGTAGCACTCAGTGGAAGAACATTGCCCCAGGACACAATGTTGTGCAGTGGAGAAAGCTGTTAAGCAATACAGAGAGCAAAACTGCCTTGATAACCTTTATAGTGGACCAGTGGAAGCGAGCAGAGAACCGGGTAGAACTTAAGGACAAGCAGTTATTTGCAACCTGTGGAGAGACATGCTATTGTCTGAGTAAAGATGACTGGCATGTTGTTGAAGAACTGAAATCTTCCCATGAGGAGGCCGATACCCGTATGCTCCTACATGCAAATCATGCCAGCCAGAATGGCTATCAATCCACAGTCATTGTGAGTGAAGATACAGATGTCATGATCCTTTGTCTTGGATACAGTAAGATGAGGACAAGGTACATCAACATCAGCAACCTTGCTCAGCTCCTTGGATATGAGCTATGTGATGCTCTTATAGGTGTACATGCCTTTACAGGTTGTGATAGCGTAAGTGCTTTTGCAGGACGAGGAAAACTCAGCGCTTTCAAACTTGTGAAAGGAAACAGGACATTTCAAGAGTCCTTCAAATCCCTTGGAACATCCTGGCACGTATCAAAGGAATTATACAGCAGTATGGAATCATTTGTCTGCAGGATGTATGCATCATCGTCTAGCATATTATGTGATGTCAATGAGCTGCGCTACCTGCTGTTCTGCACCAAGAGGGGTAGTCCAGCCTACTACCCCCTTGCAGGGACTGCTTACAGATGCATATACAGCGTGCTAATTACCAGGCAGCAGTCTGGAGGCACTGCCTGGAGGGACAGCCAGACATACCTGAGCCAAAAGGACATGGATGGACAACTGACAGCGAAGGTATACTTATATAAATAGAATAAATAAATGTTGCCCTAATAATAATTTATTATACAAATATGTACTGTATATGTAATTTATAGTCATCTGGGCTCCTAACTGAAATGGATGACATATCTTCCTCTTATTCTTCCAGGTATGCTGGTGTTGGACTGGATGCAGGGACCACCAGGCAGCACCAATGGCCGTCCTGGAACTTATGGCCTGCAAGTGTGTACGGACCTGCAAGCTTCCAGACTGCTCCTGCCTGGCCAACAAATTAAAGTGCACAGAAATGTGCAAGCTACAAACCTGCAGCAACCAGAAAGAAGAGGAGGAAGATGAAGTGGAACTGATTGATTATGGTGATGATTATGATGACGATGATGAGTACTGAAGAATAGTCCAGTTCAGTACAGTTATGATGATTATAATGTTCATTGATTAAAGTGAATGAAGGAGAGAGAATTCTTCATTTTTTCCATCCGTATATACATGTTCTGTTCAAAATAAGTGGCACGCTTTCTTCATTATTTGAATATGGTTGGTGTCTTTGAAGACTAACAGTCTTAAAGAATAACTGTGTCTAAGCTACCACCTGGGAAAGGCTATCATGATCAAATATCATCTAGGGATATAGACCTATTCAAAATACCAAACTAGAATTAGCAAATGTTGCACTTGAATGACCCCGATTAGTGAATGTTCTGTTCACATCGTATCACAACATGAGGTGTTTTGAGCTTATAGACATGCCATTTGCTGAATGTTTGGCCCAGAATAGGCATGCTAGGGTTCATGTGGTTAAATAAGTGAATGAAAGAGATTGAATAATGTTTTTTTCCCTCTGTATGGCATGTTTTATTCAAAAAAAAGTTAGACGATTTTTACATTCTTTGGATCTATGGTTGGTGTCATTGAGGGATGATAACTGGGACTAAGCTACCACTTGGGAAGGGTTATCATGTTCAAATATTATCTAGAGATATAGACCTTTTCAAAATACCAAACTAGAATTTGCCACCTTGAATGTCCCTGATTAGTGAAAATCCTGACCTGGGCCCATGGACTAAATGGTGTGTCTGTTGTCCCTGTGTCAACAAGAGCCTTTGTGACTTTGTGACTATTTTATTAGCCATCATTAAACAGTTGCTGTGCCTTGGCTATTGTGCCATGACATACTGTAACTTATGAAAGACTGACATATTTGAACTTCTAGCTCCTCCTACTCTAAACATTAAAACAGATACACAGTCTTGATACATTGCATACAAGGTTTTTTTAATATTTTGATTGTCCTCTTTTTAGACTTCGCTGGCAATCATCACCAGCCCCAAGTCTATCAAGGTGAGTTAACTAACACATTCTCAAATCATGTTTTGTTTTTACCACCAGACATGCGCTAGGTACACTTGCTACTGTATATGGTGCCCGCAAACCAAGGGTGAAATTAACAGATTTTAATACAATAAATGCAGATACATGATTAGAATACAATTATTATGAACCGCAGTCCCATCGTCTGTCCACAAAGTCCTTGTTTAGGGCAAATCACAGTCCATCAGTCCATGTTTCAATACAGTCCTCATTTTCTTCCAGAACCAAGTCCAGAGGGTCACCTTGGGGCCAGAAACAATCATGATCAGTTACACCGCCCACAAATGGCCTACAGTCTACACACCACAGATAAAAGTCACTGCACAAAAATAAAGATGTATTAATTTAAAAATCTAAATTATGCATTGGTTACAAAATAAGTCCAGCTGAGAGCTGGTGGTCAATGAAATCAATTGACTGGCTAGACTCAATGAGGAATATACAATCTCATTGTTCAGGTAAGTTAACTAAAGTGGGGCTCTGCAGCAAATACATACAAACAATAATTATTATAGAAAAGGTTAAAACAAATACAGCTCTACACATCAAGTGATCTGCTGTAATCTGAAGACTCACCTCTTCAGACTCCATCTCAGCATGTAGCATTTGCCCTAGCCTTGGCGACCTTGCATGATTATGCAAAGGCTAAAATGTAACTTAGATAACATGTTGTGTAGATAGATGCCAGGTAATTGTTGGCCTGACATCCTATAGTGTGTATAGTTTCAATGTAGGCTGATGATAGGTTCTTAGTTGATGTATGTATTAGTTATTATTAGATTGGTTTACTTATGTATTACTTTATTATTAGGTTACTATTTTTTATGTATTATGATGTAATATCTTGTGTCTTTGCTTACTGTAAATCACTCTGGATTAAGAGCGTCTGCTAAATGCCTAAACTGTAAACTCTAAACTGCAGTGACAAGAGAGGGTACTTAGCTTGAAGAGGGGCAAGTCTTAACTTGGCCCCTCTGCTGAGTTGAGTGACTTCCCCTCTTACACTTTTCCTCTGCCTGCACTGTTGGAACGGCTTGGTGACCTTGGTCCGTTTCACTTGCACTTTGTTCTGTCTGCTGTCACTCGGTCCTGTGTCTCCCTGGCGTTCTCTGTGTGCTGTCTATTCTCCGTGGTGTTGTCTGGGGCCCTCTCTCCACTGGCGTCATCCCTCAGCTCCCCATGGCTGGATCCTGTCATGGGCAGACAGGCCACACTCTACCTGGTGCCAAGTAACCATTTCTCCAGCTGAGGTGTCCCTGTCCTTGATGACCCTGTCCTCTGTGTCTTTGGTGGCTCTCCTTCCTTCCAGCCAGGTCTCTGTGCTCTGCCCTCTGTTCCTCTGCACAGCTTTCTCTCTCTGCACTGCAGCACAATTAACCAGATGCAGGTAATTTCCTAATCAACAGCCAACACTTTCAGACACTACAAAAACTGACACTGTCACATCTACAATCACAATAATAATGACCTGAAGTGCTGGTAACTCTTAAATCCATGGAAGTCTTCAGCTCAGATGCAGCTGTTGCAGCTTTCAACAAGCACCATGCCATCACCAAGTCCTACAAGCTGGGGAACGTTTAACTACTTGCTTCATGTTGTGCTGATCTTGAACAAAACAACACAAAACACATAGAATATGCTTTATTGTGCTTGCTATCTGGCTCAAGGCTCAGTGTGATATGTAACACCATTAGCATAACACACAAGGATAACTGATTTCACCATAATAGGAAAGTGCATGTCAATAACAGCAAACAGTTACTTGTTTCATTGTCGCTGCAAACTTTGCGTGCTAATATGATATGGCCATGCAATGAACACATACTCACCATATAAACAACATATTACATATAAAACTCACCCAAACATGATTATGGTGTAGTGATACTGTGTTCACTTTAAGTGAGGCTAGCAGTAGAAGACCACCTATGATTGAACATGGCTGTCAGTAGTCATATTAACTTCATAACAAACATGTAGTAATTATAAATATCAAACTCACCAAACATGAAGAAGATTATGGTGCTGTGATATTGTGTCCAAGTGAGGCTAGCAGCAGAAGACCACCTATTGGTGGACATTACTGTCAGCATAATGATACAGTCACTATATAAACAACAACATCTAGTAACTAGACGCGTCGCAATTCCGGGGAAATTGCAGAGTGTGGTTGCGCCGACGCGGTCGGGACTCCAGTAATACGCCGGGAGGAATACCGTCGGAGACTGCGCCAATTACATCGTCACGTCACTCCTGAGATCACCTGCGTTTCATTTTGAGAGGATTGATCCCCCAAAAATCATGTTTTTGCATCAAACGGTTACATTTCGAGCATTCGTGGCGCCCCCTATGGATCAAAGTAGAAATGCTTTTGGGGATTGGTTTAGTATACCACCCTCGACATGTGATTCAAATTTGGGATTGACCGGACGTTTTGTTCGTGATTTATGGCATTTTTGGTCAAACGGGCCCCTCCCGCTAACTTTGGAAGCCATTTACGGACGGACGGTACGGACTATCAAAATTCCGCTTGGATAGGTTTATCGCATGGGTCCATAGATCACGTGTACCGATTTGTGTGAGATTTGGAAAAAAATTGAAGGAAAAGGAGCAAAAAGTGTGTTTTGAAGAAAATTCAAAATGGCGGAAAATCTATCCTGACGCAAATGGGCGTGGCCTATATGGGAAGATGCGTCGTGACCCAAGGAATCCAGGGAAAAAGAAATTTTGATTTTACGACCTACGGTTCAAGAGTTATAGGCCAAAAGGTAAAGGGGGCTGTTATAGCGCCACCATGTGGCCGACTGGTGTGATTATTTTTTTAATAATTTTTCAAAAAACTATTAACCTCCCCTCCAAGTTTTGTAACTGTAGCCCTTACGGTTTCCGAGAAAAAAATACTTGAATGGGAGTTTTTGCAATTCCCATTAAAGTGGATGGGGAAATTTAATGCAGAAATAAATCAATATCAAAAAATCTATCCTGACGCAAATGGGCGTGGCCTATATGGGGAGATGCGTAGTGACCCAAGGAATCCAGGTGAAAAGAAATTTTGATTTTCGGACCTACGGTTCAAGAGTTACGGGCCAAAACGTAAAGGGGGCTGTTATAGCGCCACCATCAGGCCGAATGGTGTGATATTTTTTTCAATAATTTCGGACAATATTATGAATTATCCCTCCAAATCTGATAACTCTAGCTTTTACGGTTTTTGAGAAAAAAATACTTGAATTTGAGTTTTTTCACTTTTCCATTAAAGTGGATGGGGACATTTAATGGCACTAATAAATTAATATCAATTAAACTATTCAACCATTCTCTTAGCCCTATACACGCGCACGATTCCCGATTTAGACGGTCATTTTGACATATGGCACAACATTGGGGGATAAAAACTGTGGGAGGAGATGCGGTCACAAAAAAGTTTATCTATAAAGAAAGAAATAAAGTGTGTAGAGAACTATAGTCTGGTTGCCCTGTTGGGCAACCACACTAATTATAAATATCAAACTCACCAAACATGAAGATTAGGGCGCTGTGAAGAAGACCACCAGACCTGGATGTCACTCTTCAGCAGTTCAAACTGGACTGATTCTGTGTCACTTTTTTTCTTTTTTTACCATAACCACTCCAGGTCTTACAGATTACAAGCTGCAATATAATGAACATAATAGTACATTTTAAATATTGCACACCGTTACTAACATCATAAAACTAAACAGGTAATACATTCACAATGATTATTATCTGAACTGCTGGTAACTCTTAATGCATGGGAACCCTTCAGAAGTAGTTTGAGATGTTGTGGCTGTTCCACCTTTCAGCAAGCACTGTGCCAACACTCACTCCTACACACTGAGAGATTCACTGATCCTGAACAAAACATGATACCTTATGCTATAGGTAAGTGGAGCATCTTACAACCTTATTACAACAAACTGGTACCTGTGTGACCTCACCATCGTATTATGGAAGTGCTTCAGTTGATAAAATCAAATACAGCTACTTGTTTTGATGCTACTGCCAACAATACAGGGTGAAAATGACATGGCCATACAGTCAATAAACACAAATAAATAGTCACAGAGTGATTATTTATACAAAACATAGCTTTCAAACTCACCAACCATGAAGGAGGACACAGGCATGGTAGATTACAGTGATGTGATGCTGTGTTCAGTCTGTGTAGATTAATTATTGAGAAATTGTTGTAGAGAGCATGCTCTTCGGAGTTCTGCTTTTGTTTCTGCTGGGACTTGCAAGCAATGTTTGTTATGTCTTCCCATTTATGTTCTGGAATTTGTGTCCACTGTTAGAGTATTAACTGATCCAGTCCACCTGTTAAACTTTTGCATGTGGCAGTGGGCTGCTCTCTTGCATTTCTATGGTTCACTGGTGCCTGAGGGTCAGATGTTCCTCCTGTTAACTTCTCAGATGCTACATCAGACTACTCTTTTGCTGGCCTGTTGCCATAGACCAACATGTTTCCTTTGCTAAACCCCTATATTTAACAGTAGGCTTTATCCAGTCATTTGGTGTGTTGTACAATTGGACATTATGAGATCAAGTACATAGTGTATGCACCAGTCTTCATAAATGCCATAAAGCTACAAAAATAAATAAATACATCAAATAAAAAACAAAACATAACAAAAACATGACAAAGGGTGCATACATTGCAATGAAAAACAAAAACATCAAAAATATTCAAGAATTAAGCTCCTGCCTTATCCCCATTTCACTTTGTGAACAATTGTATGTGTCATAAACTTTGTGTCAAATTATTTTCTTTTTTTCAAATCTAAGCACAGAACAAAAACATGACAATGTGCAACAAGTGCAGTGTGGGGACAAAAGCATAAAAATAATCAACAACAAAATGTTAACATCTGACATCATGTATTCTGTACATCAGAATTAACATTACAATCAGCATTTAAACTTTAAAATAATTAAAATCAACATTTAAACTTGGTAATAAAAAAATACATTAAAAATGTCCCTAATTATCTGTCTTGTCTTGTCACCAATGAGTAACAAATTAAAACTATGCTTAAAGGTAGGGTAAGTGATTATCTTTGGTTAAAATAAGTGTTAAAATAAAAAATAAACACAATTGCATTAGTTGAATTACTATACCATTCTATAACAATTCTAAATGCAGAATCAACAAAACTATAATGATGTTCCATACAGGATATAGAGCTATTTAACACTTATTTTAACCAAAGCAAATCACTTACCCTAACTTTAACAATCTTTTGATTTATTCTAATAAATTAAATAAATAAAGTTGACTTTTAACATGATATGTAGCTTGGAAATAGTTAATTCCATGTTTCATGTCTAATAACATACACACATTTGTTCCAACTAAACACCTCACTATGTTGTTTGTAGATCAGCAAATATCACTATTGAAAATTATACTCTGTAATGTATACTATTATAAAGAGTATTTTTTTAAACAGATTTATTTGAATATTGAAGTATATTCAAAAGAAATTACTGCAGTTTTTAAATCAAGTACAAATTTGATTGATCAGTAACAGTTTACTTTTAACATGTAGCTTGGAAGCACTTAATTCCATGGTTCATGACTAATAATCTACATCAGTGGTGGAAAGTAACTAAGTAAATGTACTAAAGTACTGTACTTAAGGGATATTTCACTTTAAAAACAAATGTGGGTAATTCAATGGTATACTCTGGCTTTTGTGAACACTGTTTTTTAAGTTGCTTGATTCAGTATTTAGATATATATTTTTTATCAGACACACTGATGAATCTATCATCATGTTTAAAATACATTTTGAAGTTACATTAGTTTGTGTAGGAAGGGGTGTGTCTGATAAAATGAATGATACATTTGTATTTTACTCAAGTATTTCCAATACTTTTACTTCACCACATCTCAGAGGCAAATATTGGACTTTCACTACAGCACAATTATAGCCTGACACTCAGCCTGAATTTTCATTTCATTTCACTCCATTATTCAGTCTGAGAGCCCTCTCAATGCAGCCGATTGCTGACATGGGGTCATGGCCAAAGTTTTTTTTTCAAAGACTCTTTGGCGATTGGTTCATGCTGGATTATCCCAATCCGTCATACATTTTTAATGGGCGTGGCTAGCGATTCACGGGCTGGAGCCAGGCTACCACAATTATTTAAAAACTGAAGTTACTAGTTACTTTGCAGATTTGGATTATTATGACAAAACATAGTCACCACTCCAGCACTATATCAGCCATTTGAAAATAGCCAATCTACAAGCTTACAGCAACACATTGTAAGATTGTACATATAATATGATTTGGATATATTTGAACACTTGAAATAGGACATTTTGTATAACATGTACTTTTACTTTTGGTACTTTAAAGTACATTTTTATGCAAATACTTTCATACTTTTACTCAACTACATTTTAAATTCCAAACTTTTACTAATAACAGTATTTCTACATTGCCAAATGGATACTTTTACTTAAGTAAAACATTTGAGTACTTTTTTTCACAACTGGTCTACACACATTTGTTACTACCTAACACTTCACTATGTTGTGGCGAGCTTGTAAGATCTGCATATTTCAGTATTGATATGTATTTATGACATCTGAGTATTTCTTAAAACACTTACTTTTTAATACTTCAGCATATTCAAAAGGAATTACTCTAGTATTTTGATTAATCAACATTCACTTGTAGTGGAGTAATATTTGACCAGAAGTAGCTATACTTTGACTCAAGTACTACAGTGATGAACAATACTTTGTTCACCACTGATTTATCTTAATACCATGTAATGGATAACAATACCTACAAATTACAAACATCAGTTTGTAAATCAGTAGAACAAACAATTACAAAGCCCAGCATCATAATTACAACAACAGACATTAAATGATTAATCATTGAGCAAACTTACTTTTGTCATCCAATGCTCTCCTACTGGTAGTATCTAACTATATAAATGGCGAGCAACTTCCGCACCCTCGGTGGCGACACCCCACAGCTCTGTTATCGAATAAACAACGCACCGCCAGACCACATGTCGCCTACTGACTCGCCACGGCGGCCGCGCTGAATTTACGCCTCGCGTAGGGGACATCTCACTGTTCACTACACCTTTTCCACCGCGCAACATAATTAATTCTACTCACCAAATGTCGGACAAAACGGAAGGGGAGCCAGCTTCGTACCGTTTACCGTGCGCACGACCTCATCACCACAACAGCAGCCAGCCGCTGCGGGGGTTTTTTCCTTTTTTTCCAAACTTTTTTTTTGGTCACCATTTTCTCCAGGCACCATTTCTGGTGTAACGTCGGGTGTTTCTTTTCACCAGCCAATCACCTTTCACGTTGCCACGTCCGTTGCCACGTCGCGCTGACGTACGCTAAACAAGCGCTGCCGTGCGCACAATGCAAACGAGCCCAAAGGCGCGCAAAAATAAGCCGACCATTGCTTACACACAAAGTCAGACCTGGCAACGCAGCCTACGCCAATCATGTGTGAGAGATCTACAAGCTATGGGGCAGAGACGCCACCGTATCTTAGCAACAACTACAGCGCTCACTCTCATTGGTCGTGTCACGCTAAGAGCAGTCTCCAGACAATGGCATCGCAGACAGCTTGCTGTTACTGCTGTAGCCATCACAGGCAGTTGCAGCACGACGGACAGGGCGCTGTGATAGCTGCCATGTCGCTAACGCTAACCTGGTTGTCATGCCTGCAGCGGCTGTGCAATCACTTTGTCAACAATGCACGTTCGTGTGGTGAATGTCTATATTGCTGCTCAGTTCGTCCATTGTAGATGGTGTATGTTTGTGTGTGTCTTCTGGAGAACTATGTAGCTCCACAGCAACTACAGTAACTAACGTAATGGCAGGACCGCCCCGTGCAACGCATGTTACGCTGCATTATGCTCATGTAGTAATTTCAGATAATTTCGCTCCGATTAGAGCAGTGTTTATCAACCCTTTCACGCCCCCCCCCCCCCCCCCCCCCCCCCCCAAATACACGTACTTGATCTGGGACCCCCCCATTCTGTTTGACTCCGTTCCACAAGTAAATATTGTGAAAATAGCCGATCTACAAGCTCGAAACGCCTCACGTTGAGAGGCTTTGTACGCTTGGAGATCGGCTATTTTCTACATGATTGCCTCTTTCTTACATTCTTTGCCAATGTGGCCCATGTTTTCATAGCATAGTTTATTGACTACTTCTGTTGCAGAAATGGCCATTTCCCTTACTTTCGGTTTTTTATTGTCTCCGCCAGGCCGAAAGGCATGGCGCAAGACTATGTTTCACCCCCTGTCCGTCCGTCTGTGATAGCTAATCTCTCACATCGTTGACTTGATCGCAGCAAAATAACAGCCCGATGTGGAGAGTCAGTGAGAGCTGGATAAACGACGTAAAATGTGTCAAAAGGAGTCTGTACGGCTGTCGATAAATGAACACATGACGTCGGTGGGAGAGGAGATATTGTGTCTTTTGGACAAACAGCAGCGTGGTGCTGATGTTTGTTGTGTGAAGCAGCTTAATGTCAGAGTGTTTGTGTTGGAGCGCCTCAGTGCGGCTGCAGAGTTCATGTGCAACCTCTTCCAGAGAGACACAGAGACACTAGAAACTCTGCTGGGGAAATAAAACACTGCTGGCCATTGACTTTCCTATGGACATTGATCTACACACTGCAGGTATATCTGCTACACACACAACATCAAACTACACACTGCAGGTATGATGCAGCGTTTGCATTACAGCCAGCATGCCAGCGTAGTTCCCATATGGTTTCAAGGTGGGCTAAACCATATGGACCCCATGTCAGCAATGTCAGCGCCATCCACTTCAGTCCCAACTGCGATGCCCATGCAGGCTATAAGTAGCTTCTACCTGCCCCTTAGGTGGGCCCCAACTAGCCATGTTTATGTGGGACCAAGGCGGGTCCTAACTGGGTTTGCCCATGCAGGCTTTAACTGGCTTCTACCTGGGCCCTAGGTGTACCCTAACCAACCACAGTGCAGTGCCCATCGCTCCAATTGTTGTGACGTCAGGGCTCTCAATACTGCACATTGGTGGAGGAGGAGGGGCCGCAGGCCGACCGCACACATCGCTGAACCAATGGTAGCCCACGGATGTTTCCTCTGTGGATTTACAATCTGCCCCTCTATGCGACATATCATCCGCACTACAGGGTCTTCACTGACCGAGCCACGGCCCCACTGACCCTCATGACGCTACGCCACTTAAACGTGCGGCAGCATGCGCTGGGTTGCCAGGTTTGCACAGCCTGCGCCAGAAACAAGCAACCACCTTCATGAAAAAAAAAAAAACACCGAAATGGTCCGCAATGTTCCAGGGGTGTCCCCGCGCGTCCCAACACTCCACAGGGGGTCAGTGGACCATCAGGGGGTCCGCGGAAGCCCTGTGGACCCCCTGAAACATAACAAATATTATTTCTTCAAATTTTTTCCTTTTTCAAAAAAACTTTTCCACAGTTTCACTCCGGCGATTTGGGTCCCCCAATATACACACGGCCACGCTGGGCCCCGTGCGCGGCTGGGGTTGAGGGGGGCGTAGCCCCCCGAAACTCTAGTCTGTGATATATGCTTTAAATGTTTGATGAAGCCATGTGTCCAGGACCCAAATGACCCACAATGCAAAGCAAGTTAGTTGCCCTTAGCAAAGCCTGAACAAATAAGCAATCCATGCTGTATGATAAGTTACCATATATGAGGTCCAATTCTGTCAATGTCTACCTGTCAGTGTGAAGGCCCAAATTAACATGTCCAAATATAGTTTACTGAACAAAATGCATGACTTTGTTAATTAATGCATGGATTGGATCTACCTAACCCACCTGCTGTCATTTCCTATCGTTGTAAAATAATCATTGCAACAATTTTACATTCTCTCTGATGTACAATACATTGTAAGAAATATATACATGTAGTCAAATTCAACAAACACATATGTTATAAATTTGGCAGAATTAAATTATATCAACATTTCCTATAGAATTAATTATTGTAAAAAGGTTCATGTCCAAGTGAAAAGTATAATTATGAAAATAATCACCCTCATAACAAAAGGTCCCAGGTGCCATCCAAATACTTGCCCTAAAGATCAAGGTGTTTATGTGTAAGCAATTTTAACATGACATATTTCCACCCTCAGCATTGACTGTCAAACGGAAATGACACTGCCTCCTACTAGCATCATCTTCCAACTGACTTACCTAAACGAAATGCAATCTTACATTTTACCAGCAGAGGTCACTGTTGACACAAGTAAGTAATACAACTATTTTTGTTATAACCATTTCAATGATGTATAAGAGCTTCTTTTGCAGATCAGCAACACTTCCACTTAAACATTGTAAAACATTTTGAAGTATTATTGACTGCTTTATTATTTTTGAGCTTTGGTGAATTTTAAGAATGTAATACTTTTATCAGGCTTTCTTTACTAGCATGAAAAACGATGGATACAATTTCATCCATTAAAACACTAAAAGTACACATACACAAATTGATTTGATGACTGAAGTAATGTAAGGCCCATCTTTAATAATAACCATTCCTTACTTAAAAGTTAATATATCTGTATGACAGCAAGCAATAATCACTTCCCTCAAGCAGAGGTCTGGGAGTTCTCCCACAGAAACTATGTTACATAGTAGATGTAATTTCCTGTGTTCTGATGAATTTTGGAAGTTTAGTACCAAATCCAGGAGAAACCCAGGACAAATGACAATCCAGAAGAGTGCCAGGAGACATGGTCAAAATCCAAGATACTCCACCAGGATCAAGGACATTTGGTACAACTAACTATAATATTAACCTTGCATAATCACACTTTCCTCCTGATAGGAAAGTCTGGTACTCACTTAAATACCATTAAATATTCTACTACATAATTCTGTTGAATGTGTATCTTTACTGCTACAATACTACAGTATATAGATCCATTCAATAAACAACTGATAGACCTACCTTGGGTACACAAAGAATTACTTCATAAACATGCAAAACTCCACACTAATAAACTTCCTTACTTCCCTTGGTAAATTATATGACACCACACATCTACTCAAAAACATTTCCTGATTAAGGAAGCCACATGTGACTATGTATGTCATAACACCAACTACTGACTCGGAACATTAGTTCTCAAACTTTTTCTTCTTTTTTTTTGGCTCAAAGAACTCCTATAAATATTGTTTTAATCCACAGCACCCCTGAATCACATTGTTACTTTGACATTTTAATTTATGTCATATTGTGGTACACAAATATGTAATTTCTATCCCCTAAGGTACAGTATGACACAAGGACAACTTGACAGGATATCAATTTCCATTACAAGACAAATTTAAAATGACTTTATACTTCACTTTTAACCATTTAAATGCCAGCATCCCCATTCAGTGGGGAACATCCAACAAAACTCCCACATTCAGCACAAAGTAGTTTTCTCAGTGACTCTCTATACTGTTTCTAAGGAAGCAAGCTAGTCCAGCAAGAATGAGTGATTCAGGTGTAAAAAGAAAATACTCAGTAATATTAGAACGTTCAAACTGTCATAGCAATATTAAACCATGAGATGGCAGCAAAAGCCACTGTGGTTCAAGTCATTCACATCCTATGTGTATTACAGGGAGTTTGAAAAAAACACTTCCTAAGACTGTTTAAGGACAATGATAACAGGTAACTTAGGAAAAAAGTCAAAGCATGGCTTCTACAGTTTGTTTTTAATTTCTTTATACAAGAGAACCAAACACCACAATAGAAATAAGTCTTTGAGATTATTGTGATTTTATCTATGACATGTTACTTCAGTCATTGCATTGTGTACTGTACCTGTATTTATTTTCTTTACATAACATTCACATCAATAAATCAAAAGGCCACACAGGCAAACGTTGTCCACCTGGTTATGTTATAATTTGTACTACACATTCAGATCCTGTCTTCAGGAAATGGCAGAAACACCTGCAGTATGCCTGTTTAATCTACCGGAAATCTACAAAAAAAAGTCTTGTCATTAAACAACTCAGATTACTAACTAATTTCAAATTTACAAATACAGTTTATGCTGTCATATACAGTATATACAAAGGCAGAAATGTATCTTTACAAAAATAAAGTAGAATTACACTATACTGACAATATGAACAGAAAAGAAAGCTTACAGGTCACATGCAAATAAACTAAGACTGCAAGCATGCCTCATTCTCTCATGCCAGTGTAGAACTATAATCTCTATAGCACATATTTGAAAACCACACTATGGAAGACTTCTGAAGGCATCTGTATAAGCATATAACAAAAAAGTACACAACATGCACATCAAATAATGCAGGTAAGGACAAAAGAAATATCATTGAAAAGGGAAAACTGAAAGGTATTAGCCCTGTCCACCAATATGACTATAAGCATTTTATGATACTATCAGTTTACCTGTATGTTTAAAGAAGTTCAAGATCTTTCAGGAGACACTTGTCCAAGGCAGTTTCTGCAAATCCTTGTATACCTGCAAATACATAGGCAAAATCTTAATCCAAAGTGATTTACAGTAAGCAAGGTAAACACAAGATAATACATCAAATACATAGAAGTAGTAATCTAACAATGGATCATAGATAGACCAGGAACCTATCATGACTTTATCATGACAGATAACTTTATCTGTACATTGACACTATAGACACTGGATGTCATGTCTACAAATGAAGCTAGAGTCTGTCTACATAACATGCTACCTAAATTACATTTTAGTCTTTGCAGAAGCCCATAAGGTCATCAAAGCTAGCACAAGCAAGTACTACAGACTAAGGTGGAATCTGAAGAGGTAAGCCATTGGAAGTGGGTCTGCAATTCTAACTGCAACAAGGAGTTCTTTCCACAGTTTGGAACTCTGAAGAAACAAGAGTCTAGGTCAAGAAGGAAATAGCAAGAGTCACCATCTCTGATTTACTTCCCATATCTACATGATGTATGTGGCAGCCTTTTTAGGAGACAACAAGAAGGTTGAAGTCTATTGATTCCAATGGGAGAGTGAATGTAAATACAGTTTCTGAACCATTCTTTAGCTCCATGGTTACTGAACTAAATATTGGACCCAATCATCACAAGACACACAATATGTGCAAGATTTTCATTCTAAAATGGCTTTTTTTTTAGGGACACAAATGAGTAGAAAATCAACTTTGTTAACAACCTTTCTCTATCCCAGCAACACACTCTTACAAGATTTGGGAAGATATCTATATATTGTATTATTCGATTACATTTGAACTCTATGTTCAGTCCCCATAAGATGTTCTAAAATCTCAGCTGATAAACTGATATTCTAAATATAGTACATGAAATCATTAGATACATATTAAATATTAAATGCAATGTGTGTTCAAATGCTGCAGCATTCTGAATATCATTTAGACATTTAGCAGACATCTTTACCTGCAAAAGGGCTGCATAATTCTTGCTAAAGTGTAAATGACTATTTTTCTCCCTATGAATTCAGAAACCAATTCTCATGCTATTCTTATTTTTGTTCCCAATTTCACTTATTTCAATAACAAGCTCACAAAGCACTCAGTCATCAAATGACAGTCTCTCTCAACTGCCATTCAAAACTGAGTGCACAGAGCAGGCAAGGTAACACTGTAGTTGCAAGAGGGCTTGGAGTAAAATGTACTTATACCAAATGGAGCAAAAGTATAACATACTCATTATGTGAAATGTTATATTTCACTTGTTTTCAAATGAATAGTGTAACCTGTGTGATCCTTGTTACAACATTAGAGTGGTTATATCAAGTGGCATAACTGTAAATACTTATTATAGTTATGTTGGGTTTGGACTAGAAACCAGAAATTGCTAGGATCGACTATGGAGCCAGGTACCATTAATTACACCAGAATGAGCACCACTGCACAGTTGTACTCTTTGGAGGGTTAAAAGCAACCACTTCCTTTTATTAGCAATAATAAATGTAAATAGAATGAAAATAGAAAAACATACAAATACTCTTTAGAAATACAAAATACAACCCGGGTAATCAAAACAAAAATAAATCCTAATTGGCCAATATCTAAATTCAATCAATCAAATTCCCCTTAGTCTCTGTAACCGATGTTCAGTTCACACCACTACTGGTTCAATTCACACCACTGTGGATGTGATGTGGGTGTGTTGGTCCCACTGCACAGTGGATGTGCAGTGGAGGTTGGATTTGTCCTACCACACTGTAGAGGATTGGGACGATACGTGTGTATCAAGACTGTCAGTGAATTCAACCTTCTTTCTTCTGCATGCTATTGTTAGTTGATCTTCTGGTTCATCTCCATTGGGTTGGGTAGCTCGCCATCAAGGTGTTTCATCAAGGCAGAATCAAACTCCAAGCAGTTCCAAAAAACCTGACCTACAATAAGTAAGGTCAGAATGTATTCATTTCCTTATATGGTATAGGGGTTCATAACATCAAATAAAGCTTAGCTTCATTCATGAAATTAACTCTTATTTCTCACATCAACAGGAATTACTATGTAACCAATAACATTAATTACTGTAAAATTCCATTCATCAAAACAACAATAAATAAATAATAAATGAATCAAATTCAAATAATCAGGACAATTACAAATAAATCTCTTTCAAAAATCTGTCTTCACATAATAATGGCATAACATTGCTACACCAGTATAAAACATTGGCTATGTGACCTGTATACTGCAATGGCTACCTCCATAGTTAGTGCAGGGAAGGCAGCCTATACAGTCACATGCAGTAAAAATTAGCTTTACACCAAAGTGCATCCTTTTAGTGTGAAAAACACAGGATCAGAGTGTTTAACACTACTCTCCAAAAACATTCAGCATGTCCAGCTATTCATTGATACAGTAAACATCAACCTCATTCTTATCACATTATCACTTCTAAGTTAGCATCAGCATGCTAGCGCTAGCATTAGCATGCTAACGGTTACAGCTTAGTCAATGGCATAGTCCTGTGTATATTAGCATTAGCGGCTAGCGTTAGCATTAGCATGCTAAACGTTTTTAGCACATTAGCATAACAAGCCTCACCATGCTGGTATATCTCTAACTTCAAACACGAAGTCAGGGCTCATCTGGTTGCACCCAGATGAGTGGTTTTATGTATAAACAGCTTCTGGACTGTTTTTAGCTTGACTTTATCAACTTTTAGTAACTTTTAGTCAATATAGTGGCTTCTGGCTCCACACAGCTCTGCTGTCTGTCTCTCATGGAATGAGGAAAAGGAAGTCACATGCTCTACACACTAGACTTAGCTTGACTCAACAGGAAGTGACATGTTCAAAATAAAAGTACTATTTCAGAATAAGTGCTTGTCTTAGCTGACGTTTTTCTGCATAATGTTTACTCACTGGGCATACTCATACATGTTTATATTTCTCAAACCTGGGTTACACCCTCCCCCCCTGAAGCTATGCACGTCCCTGTGCATTGGAACGGCTGCTTGGTGACAGGTTTAAGGGATTGGCTGAGGTAAGTATCAGGGTTGGTTGTGTTCATTAAGGCTTCAGTGAAAGCGGTGCTCAGACCATGGAATAAGGACTGGACAACGGATATCAGTGGGTTCCCAGGAGTTAGATACTGAAATCTTTCAGGTTCCTCTCTGTTCCTCGTCGAACGTCGGACAGCACTCGCTTGTACATCAGTTTCAGCATCTTCAGTTGGCACTGCATTATCAGTTGCCACTGGAACTTTCTCAATTTCCATTTCCTTTCCTTCCACAGGGACATCCTTTGTAGGAGTTTGTGAAGTTTCATCGGTAGGTGGTTCCTCTTCAGGAGACTTGTGGGCATTCATCTGTAAGTATACATCGGTAGGATCTTTAGTCTTTTTCTCCTTTTCAGGTATCTCATTAGCAGTAGACGGTAAGCATTCATCACCAGAAGCGGCTGGTGGAACATCAGGTAAGTCTCTCACTTCAGTACTGCGGGAGTGATCAGGTAGGTTCTCTTCACCCTCTAGGGCATCATTAGGTAAGTGATCTTCTCCTCCTGGAGCAACATCAGGTAAGTGATCTTCACCCACTGGAGCATCAGCAGGTAGGTCATCATCAGGTATTGTCTCGGTCTTATCTTGAAAGGTTGGCTCAGGGCCGTTGTTTGCTCTGGGAATTTCACAGATGGTTGTAAGTCTTGTGTTTCCCATATCAGGCTGTTCTCTGAACCACTCATAAGGAATTTCATCCTCAGAGTCTGAGTGGTCTGAGTGTACACTCACATCTTCAGGTTCTTCAGCAGACTTTCGTGTTCTTGGCCTTTGTGGTTTTGGCAATTCAGGCTTCTCTTCAGTCAGTGGGAGAGATCCACATGGGAGTAGAAGGTCTCTATGTAGAGTTCGCAGAGGACCATCTTTGTTCTCTGGTCTGAGAGTATAGACTGGGAGATCTCCAGCTTGCTTCACCACCACATATATGGCTGACTCCCATTTATCAGCTAGCTTGTGCTTACCGCGAAGGCGGACAGCTCTCACCAACACTCTGTCACCAGCTTCTAGCCTAGAAGCGGTTATGTGTCTGTCAAATCTTGTCTTGTTCTTTTCTGCTATCTTTTTGGCATTAAAGGTGGCTATCCTGTAGCTCTCTTCCAGATGTGACTTGAGATTCTGCACATACTGTGAGTGCGACTTGTGTTCACCCTCTTTCAGGGGCAACCCAAATGCCAGGTCGACAGGCAACCTTGGTTGACGACCAAACATTAGTTCATAGGGCGTGTATCCCGTTACATCATTCTTCGTACAGTTGTACGCGTGCACCAGGGGTTTCACAAAGTTTTTCCATTGCGATTTGTCTTTATTTTCCAGCGTTCCTAGCATACTTAGCAACGTCCTGTTAAAGCGTTCGACTGGATTCCCCCTGGGGTGGTACGGGGTAGTACGAATCTTACGGATACCAGCAACCTTGCATAGTTCCTTGATAGTACGCGACTCAAAGTCTGGTCCTTGGTCGCTATGCAAACGTTCTGGGATCCCGTAGTGGACTATGTAGTTATCCCAGAGACATTTTGCAACCGTCTGGGCCTTCTGGTTTGGTGTTGGGATGGCAACAGCGTATTTCGTAAAATGGTCTGTTATCACTAGGACATCTTTTGTATTACTTCTGTCAGGCTCTATCGACAAGAAGTCCATACAGACAAGCTCTAGGGGTCTGGTGGATGTTATGTTGACCAATGGTGCGGCTTTTTCTGGTGGTGTTTTTCTGCGGATGCACCGGTCACAGGTCTTGATCTTTCTGTCAACGTCAGCTGCCATCTTTGGCCAGTAGAATCTTGTTCTGACCAAGTCTATGGTACGCTCAATACCTAAGTGACCCATATCATTGTGAAGACTTTGCAGAACAACAGCTCGGAGCTCTTCAGGTAAGACAAGCTGATAAGTGATACGGGCATTGTCTTGCCGTCTTCGATACAGTACTTGGTTGCGCAGTTCTAGTCGATTCCACTCTCTTAGAAGTAATGGAATATCAGGGAGCTCTTTTCTGACTGTTGGAGGGATTTTTTCTCCACTTTCAATGTGGGCAATGACTTCCCTGAGACAGGGGTCAGCTTGCTGTAAGTCTCGGATATCTGTTTCAGACAGGTGGGGAAGATCAGGTAGACCACCATGCTGTTCTTCATTCACAAAGTCATCTGGTAAGGCATCAGGCGAAATTGCTAGTGACTGCACCAGAGTTAGGGCTCCATCACCGTCACTGTCTTCGTCTGTTGTGTTACAGACCATGTGCTTCTCGCAGATAGCATGCACAACTGCTTGACTTAGACCAGCTTCAGGGTCAGCCAGATGTGTTTGGGTGAACTGGCTTATGCGTTCCTGTTCCTTCTGGGACATCAGATCATTAGTTAGCTCTCCGTGGGGCCTTCTGGAAAGACCATCTGCATCAGAATTCAGTTTGCCTGCACGGTATTGGAGTTTGAAGTCAAAAGTGGACAGAGCTGCTAGCCATCTGTAGCTAGTGGCATCCAGTTTCGCAGTGGTAAGAATATATGTTAGCGGATTGCTGTCGGTCACGACAGTGAACTGGCATCCGTACAGGTAGTCATTGAACTTTTCGACTGCCGCCCACTTTAAGGCCAGAAATTCCAGTTTGTGGGCCGGGTACCGTGACTCGCTGCGAGACAAACCCCTGCTGGCATATGCAATCACTCTCATGCAACCCTCTTGCTCCTGGTACAGGGCTGCCCCAAGCCCGATGGTGCTGGCGTCAGTATGAAGGACATACGGCAACTTGGGGTCGGCAAAACCGAGAACAGGGGCTGTAGTAAGTTTGACAATGATGGTGTTAAAAGCAAGGTCACAGGTGGTTGTCCAGCGGTCACCAAAGGGTTTTTTCGGATCATGGTACTGTTGAGTTTTCACCTTGGGCTTGGCATTCTTGTGCAGTGGCGGGTATCCAGAGGTCAGGTCAGTGAGGGGCTTAACTATGGGGGAGTAGTCTTTTATGAATCGGCGATAGTACCCCGAAAAACCTAGGAAACTTCTTAATTCTTTCAACGTTTGGGGCGTTGGCCAGGTTTTCAGGGCTTTCACTTTTTCAGGGTCGGTCTCCACTCCATGTTGGGATACGATATGTCCGAGGTACTTGACTGATGTCTGAAAGAATTTGCATTTCTCGAGGGAGAGTTTCAAGCCATATTCCTTCAGGCGGGTTAGGACGTGCATCAGCCTCGTCTCGTGCTCTTCCAACGTCTTTGAGAAAACAATGATGTCATCAAGGAATACAATCACTTCTTTCAGGTTCATATCACCCATACATTTTTCCATCAGACGTTGGAATGTACTTGGAGCATTTGTTATGCCCTGGGGCATACGATTAAACTCCCAGAATCCCATGGGGCAGACGAAAGCGGTTTTGGCTTTGTCTGACTCTTCAACCTCGATCTGGTAGTAGCCAGATTTTAAGTCGAGAACTGAAAACCATTTGGATCCAGTGAGTGTCGTGAATGTCTCTTCCAGGTTTGGGAGCGCGTAAGCATCCTTTACAGTCTGTAGGTTGAGTTTTCTGTAGTCGATACAGAGGCGGACCTCTCCATTCTTCTTTCGTACTACTACTATGGGCGAAGAAAATGGGGATTCCGACTCACGGATAACTCCAGCCTGCAGAAGTTCTTGCAGGTGCTTACGGACGGCTTCCCGGTCTTGAGGGTGTATGGGACGGGCTCTGTGTTTAAAGGGCGTTTCATCCGAGAGCTTGATTTGGTGCTTCACCTGATCAGTTCTTCCGAAGTCAATATCATGCTGAGCGAATACTTCGGGCATGCTGTTCAGCTTCTCTGTAATACGCTCCTTCCACTCAGCAGAGACAGGAGAGTCATCGAAGTTGAACCTTGGATTGGATTTCTGAGGAGATTCTGAGTTTGGTGAAGTGGCACTATGCTCTTGGGAGAGGACTCTCTGAAAGGCACTGAGCTCACCAATGACACACCTCTGTGGAATAATAATGTCATGTTCAGACTCATTGGTTAGTACTACTGGTACTTTGTAAGGTTGGTTTGCGGGCAAGTCAATTAGGCAGGTGTTCACCAGCAGTCCACCTGGCAAGGAGGACAAGGAAGGCTGCTCCAAAACTACAGAACTCTCAGTATTGCATTGATTTGCTGTGACATGACCTTCCAGGACCACCGTTCGGCCCGCTGGGACTAACTGGGGACTTGTGCTATGCATCTTAACTAGCCCGTGGTTACCATTCTTGCTTTGCCGCTGTCTCAGTTCAAGGACCTTTAGCACTGCCTTATAGCCATGTGCCACTGGCTGTTGGGTCTCAGAAGTGTTTTCAGAATAGGTCTCATACAAGACATCAAGCGTGTTGGTTCCGATCAGCACAAGTGAGTTAGAAGCAGTTCTGATATCTGGGACTACTAAAGCGAGGGTGGGCACCTCAATTTGTGAACCAAGAAACTGTTTGGGAAAGGTGACACTTAGCTCGATGTATCCCAGATAAGGTACACACTGACCGTTGGCCCCCTCAACTTCAAGCAGGTCATAGAGTGGCTTGATCTGATATTCAGACAGACATTGCTGGAGAAATGACTGAGGGACCGTGGTGACTTGTGAACCGGTGTCGAGTAGACAGTTGACAACTTGTCCTTCTATTTCAACTTGTGCTGTGCTCTTTGTGCCTACTAAGCCTTTTGGTAGCTTGAAGGGAGTATCTTTAGTTTGAGACATTTTCATCAGGGCACGCTGGTTAGCAGTAACTTTGGGTTTGTTTTCAATGGGACGTGGTTGCTCATTTGCAGCTCCAGTCTGTCCCTCGACAGGAGCTGACTTCAGTTTAAAGAAGCTGCGTCTGCTTCCCATTTCCGCTGTCGCTCTCTCAATTCTTTCTTTTTTTCTGCTACGAGATCAGGGTTTTCGTCGGACTCACAGGTGGTAGCAATATGTCCATCCTCTCCACAGCGAAAACAGTACCAGGGCCTTGGCTTATAATTTTTGCTTTTAGGGGGAGGTGGGCTGGATTCAGTCTGTGCATGGTCAGGTTTTTGAGTTTTAGTCTCTTTCGATTGTTCTTTCTTGGGAGCTTTTGGCTTGTTCTTCATCAGCGTCGTTAGCTGACTCTTCAGATCTGCAACTTGTTTCTTGAGCTCCTGTATGCTACTTGTGTCAGAGCTGGCCTGACTTTCATTGTCTTCACACACGCTCTGTGCACGCAACACAGCTTTCTGCTTTGTGACTCCTAAGTGCCGTTTCATTCTTGTGGCTTTTGCCGTTTGTCTGTCTTCCTCGGTGCGTATAAGCAGTAACAGTTCTGCAAATGGCGGGGGATTATCTTTTAGTTTTTTGTCTTCTAGATGGAGATCAGTTATCAGACTGTTCTCCCAACAGCCTCTGCAAAACTGTCTGAGAAGATGCCGGTCTACATCTTGCACTGTGACTCCTCCTCTACGTACAGCATTATTCAGCGCCACCTGAAGGCGTTGCAGGTAGGTAGAGGGTTTCTCTTCAGAATCCTGTAGTGTATTCATGAACCGGACAAACAGTTCTTCACCATCTTCGACTGTGGCAAATGCAGAGTCAAGTACCTGCAGATATGCAGTAGGTGGCGCTTCCGGTCCAAGATGCCTGACAACATCAGCAGCTGGGACAAGAAGGCTTTCAAGGATCTTGCGAGTTTTCTCAAGGTCAGACAATGTGTCTTTCATCATCAAGTCGACGTGAGAACGCCAAGTGTCATAGTCAACTTCACTGTGTGGTTTAGGGAGTTTCCCTGAAAAGGCTCTCAATTTCAAGGTATAGTGAGGATGGGAGGATCTGTCCTCACTTCGAACGATGTGCTCCACCACAATCTTTTGCACTTCAGGTGGATTGAGCTCACTGGGGCTTAGAGTCAGGGAGGTCCTTGATCTAGGTGAGAAGGTGGATGTTGCACCCCGGTGAACATCAGACAGACCAGGCCTAGTGAAAGAAGGGGCAGGTCCAATGGGGAAAGGGGCAGTATCAATGGGAGAAAGGGTAGGTTGAAAGGAAGGGGCAGTGACAGACAGAGGTGGTGACAGTGGGCTGGGCTCTGCATTCTGCTCAGGGTTCTCTGTAGGTTTAGAAGTGTTTTGTTCAGGGGACTCACCTCCACCAATAGACGCTGCTATTTGTGACATGACATCCCTTAACACCTCTGTAAAATCCTTCCCACTGAGCTTGGCTATGTCCTTTAACTCATCAAGATAAGTCTGTGTAACATTGCTCCCCACCCTTTGTGTGTAGACTGCTGCTAAGGCCCGCACATTGAATGTGACATCAGCGTTGTCTGACAATGGCTGACTGTAAGGCAAAATGGGTTCTAATGCTTGTAAGGCGGTGCCACTGTCAAACTCAACTATAAGGTTTGTATAGAACTCTGACGTTTGGTCATCTATACTAAGAATCCTATTTATTGAACCATATGTCTCCAAGAAGGTTTTAATCTCTGCATCCTTCTCGGTCCCTTTCTCTGTCCCTGTTATACTCACTAGAACAGCATTTGGAACTTTAACACCTTTTTGTTCAACAATATCCATCTTGTGGTAATGCACGGTGGGTTATATAACAATGTGGTGTCTATTCCGGTGTTATTATGGTATAATCTGGCTCCTGGCTAGCTCGCCAAGTTTTATGTAACCTGTGTGATCCTTGTTACAACATTAGAGTGGTTATATCAAGTGGCATAACTGTAAATACTTATTATAGTTATGTTGGGTTTGGACTAGAAACCAGAAATTGCTAGGATCGACTATGGAGCCAGGTACCATTAATTACACCAGAATGAGCACCACTGCACAGTTGTACTCTTTGGAGGGTTAAAAGCAACCACTTCCTTTTATTAGCAATAATAAATGTAAATAGAATGAAAATAGAAAAACATACAAATACTCTTTAGAAATACAAAATACAACCCGGGTAATCAAAACAAAAATAAATCCTAATTGGCCAATATCTAAATTCAATCAATCAAATTCCCCTTAGTCTCTGTAACCGATGTTCAGTTCACACCACTACTGGTTCAATTCACACCACTGTGGATGTGATGTGGGTGTGTTGGTCCCACTGCACAGTGGATGTGCAGTGGAGGTTGGATTTGTCCTACCACACTGTAGAGGATTGGGACGATACGTGTGTATCAAGACTGTCAGTGAATTCAACCTTCTTTCTTCTGCATGCTATTGTTAGTTGATCTTCTGGTTCATCTCCATTGGGTTGGGTAGCTCGCCATCAAGGTGTTTCATCAAGGCAGAATCAAACTCCAAGCAGTTCCAAAAAACCTGACCTACAATAAGTAAGGTCAGAATGTATTCATTTCCTTATATGGTATAGGGGTTCATAACATCAAATAAAGCTTAGCTTCATTCATGAAATTAACTCTTATTTCTCACATCAACAGGAATTACTATGTAACCAATAACATTAATTACTGTAAAATTCCATTCATCAAAACAACAATAAATAAATAATAAATGAATCAAATTCAAATAATCAGGACAATTACAAATAAATCTCTTTCAAAAATCTGTCTTCACATAATAATGGCATAACATTGCTACACCAGTATAAAACATTGGCTATGTGACCTGTATACTGCAATGGCTACCTCCATAGTTAGTGCAGGGAAGGCAGCCTATACAGTCACATGCAGTAAAAATTAGCTTTACACCAAAGTGCATCCTTTTAGTGTGAAAAACACAGGATCAGAGTGTTTAACACTACTCTCCAAAAACATTCAGCATGTCCAGCTATTCATTGATACAGTAAACATCAACCTCATTCTTATCACATTATCACTTCTAAGTTAGCATCAGCATGCTAGCGCTAGCATTAGCATGCTAACGGTTACAGCTTAGTCAATGGCATAGTCCTGTGTATATTAGCATTAGCGGCTAGCGTTAGCATTAGCATGCTAAACGTTTTTAGCACATTAGCATAACAAGCCTCACCATGCTGGTATATCTCTAACTTCAAACACGAAGTCAGGGCTCATCTGGTTGCACCCAGATGAGTGGTTTTATGTATAAACAGCTTCTGGACTGTTTTTAGCTTGACTTTATCAACTTTTAGTAACTTTTAGTCAATATAGTGGCTTCTGGCTCCACACAGCTCTGCTGTCTGTCTCTCATGGAATGAGGAAAAGGAAGTCACATGCTCTACACACTAGACTTAGCTTGACTCAACAGGAAGTGACATGTTCAAAATAAAAGTACTATTTCAGAATAAGTGCTTGTCTTAGCTGACGTTTTTCTGCATAATGTTTACTCACTGGGCATACTCATACATGTTTATATTTCTCAAACCTGGGTTACAATAGCATGTCTTCAGATCGTTTGAACATATCATATCTACACATTCACAATGTGTCACATCACAACACATTCTGAACTTGTAGATCAGCTATTTTCAAGTGGCAGAAATGTATATGGGGCTGAACTGAGTAATGTATGTTTTGTTAGAATAACGGAGATGCTCAAAAGGTAGCTCTGGTCCTAGTGTAGTGTGCGTCAGATATGCAGAACGCAAGCCTTTGAGTAGCTTTGGTTCAGAGCGTTAGTGAGTTCTCTCTAACGCTCTGCCAGGCACTGGGCTCTGCGCTTGTACATGGAATTCCACTGCCCTGCAAGGGCTCCAACAGTAACGAAAATAAACAACACTATTTCGCTATACATTCGAACAAGTCTGTTTTGTGTTGTTGAAAGTCTGTTCTCAGAGGTGGGAAGCCTCTCAGCACTCCACCTTCTCTGTAAAATACACTTTTTGGAAAGAAAAGAAAACATTTCACTGGAAGGAAAACATATTTTTGCTTGCTCCACAGTGCCCCCTACAGACCTGGTAAATAGATTTTTTCTATTGACCAGATTTTTCCTCCTGACCAGATTTTTCCTCCCTGTGAAATACCTTCACCCTGCTTTCTTTGTAATATATCTCATGAAAGAAAAGACAAAAAAACATTACTGCAACAAAATGAATCAACAAATTGTACTGTAAACACTGTTCAAATGCCAAATTGTCCGATAATATAAGAAAGAGGCACTATGTTGTTTTAAAGAGCCGAGCTACACTATCTACAGATGTGCCACTTCAAAACTTCACATGTCCTGCCATCGCCAAGACAGTAAATTTTCAGGGGATTCCCAGGGCAATAAGAGGGACAATGAAGGGCATTTAAAATGCTGAATTATTTTGATGATCACTGCTTTTATGATGCTAATTAATTTGAGCAACTGGTCAAATCACCTTTCGCCTCATAATGAGTCTGACACCTTCTTAAACACACATTCTTTTGTTCTCATGTATATGGATGTCTGTTGAAGGGAAAAACGGGGGTGTGTAGTGACAACTTCTTTTCAGGGGCAAAACAGTGCATTTTAAGGGCAGAAAAGGGAGGAAAAACATGCATTTTCAGGGGACTTTCAGGGAAAGAACAGTAACGTGTGAAGTTTTGAAGTGGCACATCTGTAAGCCTTTCTGTCGATCTAATAACAATCTTCATGTAAGAAAACAAACTCTTTGTTCTACAGAAGAAAATAAATAATTAGGCTACTATACAACAACTCGTCCGGACTCTCCAAATATCATTAACAGAAAATAATATATCATATCACATCCTAAATATAACATTTATATCTCAAACAATGAGATTAATTATAATAAGAATAATCATAATGACAATGATCACAATACTAATAACCATACTAATACAGACTGGTTTATTTAGCTCTTTCCCCTACATAAAATCTCTTGATTAAACCAAACGAAAACAAATAAATACAAACATCAAAACTGCATATTAACTTCAATAACTGCTCTACAGATCGCTCAAATGTATATCTGAAAGAATCAATTTCAACAACAACATGATAGAAGTAACTTTAAAACAAAAATACACTTTACACACAAATACAATTACATATATTTTCCAAATGATAATTACTTTAAACAAATCTATCATCTAAAGAAAACAGATTTTCAAACACCTGACTTTCATTTCAAAAATCAGAAAATTTAAATATACCCCACTCTAAATATCACTCCAATTAACAGACAAACACTCATGCAAAATGGCGACGCCAAAAAAGCTCCAAAAACTTCAAACTGAGAATGAAAATGATGTGATTGGTTTCTTATTCAATGTAACAGACATCAAAGTTAGCAACAACGCTAACAAAACCAATTATTTTAATTTTCAAGTACAAACGGACAAAAATGCATATACCCACGGAGTTTGTTATACCAAAACGCATCGAAGACAATTTCAAACTGAGGAACAACATCAACAACCCATCAAACTCACCAATATCCGTAAGAATTTCAACACATGTAAGTTCACCAACTCATTTGAAGATTTCTATTGGTCTTTTATTAATGTTATTTCATGGGCCTACAAAGCCAAAATGCAGTAGGCCTATATCTTTGGTCACACTGAATTGTTTGTGGATCCCAAATGTCAAATTAGCCTTCAAGATTTTAAGGAATACAATTACACCATTTGTGTAATGTCATTTGACTGACCAGTTGAATCACTTTTAATCCCATTATTCAGTGGGGTTTTTGATCCGTAGATACTGCACTTTGGCTTTATGGGGCAGTTAGGCTATATAGGCTTGGGTTTTCTAGGACTTATATTATATATATATATATATATATATATATATATATATCCATCCTACACAGACAGAACAAAAACAATATTACTATAATCACTAAATGTCTTTATTGAATATTTCTATTACAGATACCGGTCAATACGACATCCAGTTCCACGCCACTTCACAACTACACCAAACTTCAACCATATTACAGTTTCAACGACAACCACCACCAAATCACCTCACCCTGCACATTAAAGACACTGAAGATTTAACGCACCAGCAACAAGTAAGTAACCTGGAGTCATGCTTCATCATTAAACTATTTGACTATTTCGAGCGCGCACCAGTTTAACTTTTCCTATTCAATGACAATGAAACGTAGGCTGTTCACTCGGTGTGACTGCACACTTAATGATTTGTTTGAACAAATAACAAAATATAGACTTGCACGCACTACTAGCATTGAATCACAAGATGGTCATATATCATCTCTTTTTTTTTAATATGAAGTGGTTACTCCATCTAGCACATGTTTAATTTCAATACGGTGTTTCAAAAGTAACTATGTTCCTTATTGTTGTAAACAAAAAAAAACAAAAAAAATTATATGTATAATATATATTATATATATATATATATATTTCAAACTATTTGATAGATCCACTCATGTATCTGTATCAAAACATGAGTGAATTCTCTTTAACGCACCGCAAAGCGCAAGGCCTGGAGCACTCTGCTCATATACAAGGCTCCAATTGTATTCAAAAATAAACAAAACCACTTTGCAACTCACCGAAACAAAGGCTGTTTTGTGTCGTTGGAAGTCTGCTCTCGAAGGTGGGAAGCTTCTCAGCACCGCACCTTCTATGTTAAATACACTTTTGGACAGAAAATACAATATTTTTATCGGCAGGAGAAAATGCTTTGGGTTGCTCCACTGCGCTCTCTATGGATCAATGTTTTTTTGTCCTATATTGACCAGATTCGTCTTGCCAGTGAAATATTTTCTTTTCTGTACAAAAAGCATATTGTACAAAAGGTGGGGGGGGCTGAGAGAAGCTTCCCACTTCTGAGAATAGACTTAACAACTCAAAACAGTTTTGGTTTCGGTGAGTAGCGAAGTGATTTGATATATTTTAGCCGAGCGTATGGCAGGACGTTACAAAGAACTCATTAATGCTCCGGACTAGCTGTAGTATAGAACCCTCGTAGACGTATTTATGATTCTGACGTTTTCAATCTACGAGACTTGTAGGGTACGCCACATGGAGACATGGACTTTCTGCACTATGCACCGCAAAGTACTCCAAACGTGTACAAATTGGAAAATAAAGGTGCTTACTCCAAAGCCCCAAATGCTAACTACTTATACGGGGTAGTAATTTAATGTAATAATCCATATCTTTCAATAAAGAAGTGTTTTAATGCCGTCTGTGGCCGATTCTGTTGGAAGTTCCCAATGAGCGGTAGCCGGAATTACACTCAATATAAACAGGAAGTAGACGAGGGTGAAAAAATGGCGTTCGGCCACAGACGGCATTAAAACACTTCTTTATTCAAAGATATGGATTATTACATTAAACTACTACCCCGTAAAAGTAGTTAACATTTGAGGCTTTAAGGTAAGTGTGACAGGGTCAAAGCAGGGGGGTGAAACCAAATTGTAACATTTTTTATTGATGATGAAAAACCTGTATTACGCACTTAAAAACATCATTCTCTTAACTATATTTCTGCACTGCATGTTTTATGGTTGACAATGTATTTCCCCCCGGTCCCCGAGCCACTTGACATTGGACTCCCCTATAGGCTGTGTGACATTGGCCTTGTGACAGCGGACGGCCAATGTCCCCAGGTCACGCTGGTGGCAGAGCGAATGAGGGCGGAGTAGGGTGTGGCCCACCTTATTCAAAAGTGAGCGCGAGCCACTTGGACAGCAGAGAGACAGGCATACAGGGCAGTGTGGAAGTGACAGCCAGAAGGGACGGTTGTGCACAGGAGGAGCAGACATACCACGGAGCAGAGGTGGGGAATACAGTGATCGCGGCACGTACCAAGCCACCAGCAGCGGACGGTGAGCAGACGGCGCAGTAGCAGCAGAGACGGGGAGGACAGACAGACGAACCAAGGAACGGAGGAGAGGTCGAGTGGCGATAACGTTGCGCGCTTCACACCCTCAAAGCCAGACGTACAGTCTGGCGGGCGAGTAAGTGTCCTTCTATGCAACGTTACCTTTATAAACCCACGGTCCTAAACCTCATATGTGAAATATACCTGAACAGATGAACTGGTTCTAGTTTCTATGATTGCAGGCAATACGCACGAAGACAAGAAGAGACAGTGATTCCTGGCCTAAACCCCCGCTCCAGTTAAACCCCATATAAGGACATTCCCACCTTTTGCATTGAACCGTGATGAGTATATGACATATAGCAATTGAATTGGCACTTGGCACTTTACTGCTTCAGTAATAGTTGGCACTTTAACGCTAAATTCATTATTTATTTGCTATAGTTTGCACAAGCCCTGTCTGTTTTTAGTGTTTGGTGATTGTCTGTATTCCTGTATTTTAGTTAGTTAGTGGGCGCATTAGGAGGTTGAGGTTTTAGAATTAGTGTTATATTTTGTTTATGCTTTTCAATATTTTATGGCTTATAGACGCCACTGTATTAGCTTGATAAAATAGATTACCTTTTTATACAAACCTGTTTCCGTCCAGCTTTCTCCAAGGGATATGTGTTGAAGTGTTGTTCTCATTTAAAAGTATTGTACTTACCTGGGTAAACTCGAACCTGTGAATAGCCTAAGAAAGAGTGTTACAGAGGACCCTACCTCTTAAATAAAAAGGTGGCGTAGTCTTGCAGTACCTAACAAACAGTATTATTCTCACAGTAATTACGCACCCCGCACTTTACCGTGCAACTGATATTTTATTGTTGTGAGTTTAATGTGTATTGTTATTTATTTATTATTGAGACAAAGTAAAGAGTGTCAGCATTCTAAAAAGAAGTGGCAAGTTACATGTGACAACCTGGCCACCGTCACATATTTGGCGTAGCGCGGCAGGACTGGGTAGAGAACAACACAAAATCCCTAAGAGAAACTGTATTGAAATTTTGCTGTTTTGCTGCTTTTTGTTTTGTTTTGTTTGGTTGAATCAAGAAAGTAATGATGATGATGCCAGTGTATCCAGGGGCACCGTGGCTACCTAAGTTTTCGGGCATAGAAGGTGAGGAGAAATACAGGGAATGGAGAGAACAGATTAAAGGATTATTGGGCACTCAGGATTTAACAGAGGAGAAAAAAGTTGCTTTTGTAGTACAGACCCTTACTGAGGAAGCTAAGCGACAAATTAGTGTAATTGACAAGGAAGATCGCAATACAGTGGCCAAAGTCTTTAAATGTTTAGACACGTTGTATAAAACATCTGTTTCTGCTTCCCAAGCTCGTGCCTTGTTCTATGGCTGTGCGCAACGCGCAGGCGAAAGTGTGCAGGCTTATATTTTGAGGCTTAGAGAGTTGTTCTGCGGGCTGCGGCGGCTCGACCCAGACACCGCTCCCTCCGATGCCATTCTGCGAGAGCAGTTACTTGTAGGACTGTCTGAAGGCCCTCTGGGTCAAGCCTTAAGAATATATGCCCGTCGAAACCCCACAGAAGACTTCGCCGCCCTAAAAAATGAGGCCTTCCTACTAGACACTGAACATAGAAGAGAAGGGACTGCTGAAATCTTGTGCCATGCTGTTAAACCTGTCTCTATCCCAACACCCTCACAGGAATCTGAATGGAGAGAGAAACTGAAACAGGAGATTATGGAAGACGTCAAATCGCAAATGCAGGGGTTTACGCAGGAGCTCATGAAAGAGATCAGACCGCTCCTTCGACCCAACACCACCGATACACGACCTCGCGGTTCGCCTCCATCTGAACGACGCCGGGAGCCGTACCAACGCAACGAGTGGGATGAGGGAGGTAGGCCGATCTGTAGGAGCTGTAGGCAGTCTGGGCACATTGCTCGCTTTTGTAAATCTGACCCCAATCATTTAAACTAGTACGCCCTGTCGCCGAGGTCCGGGAGACAGGGGTGCAGCGCGCACTCGCCAGATCAAGGGCTAATGAAGTGTTTATTGGGGACTGTCCGACTATTGGGATCACTATGGGAGGAGTCCACTTAAGGGGGTTACTGGATACTGGGTCACAAGTCACATTAATGCAGCAAAGCTTATTTGAGGAAAAATTCTCACACCTAACGTTGGGAAATGGGCCCCTTGTTTTTAAATTACGCGCCGCTAATGGTCTTGACTTACCGTACACTGGCTATGCCATATTGGACCTAGAGCTGGAGGGAATGAAGATCCCAGGGAGAGGAGTTGTAATCGTGAAAGATGAACATTGTACTCAACCGCTGATTATTGGGATGAATGTCGTGAACGCTGTATGGCATGCCCTCTTTAAATGGCCTGGGAGGCCTGTGTTTCCATGTCAGCAGGGAAGGACGCTGTGGAAGGACGCATTCGCCACCTGTAGGAGGGTGGAGGCAGTGACGAACGAAGATGGGTCCATCGGTTATGTGTGGCCGGTCGGCCGGCGGAAGATTCGAATCCCCGCGCAGAGTGAAGTGATGATCTGGGGCCGCGCTTGGAGAGGACCAAATGGAGCGGACTACGAGGCCTTGATGGAAGCCTTGCCGGATGGAAAAGATTTGGGAGTGGCCCGTGCCCTCGTCACGGTGCGCCACGGACGTGTTCCCATACGAGTGTGCAACCCACACGCATATAGTCTGGTCCTGGACCGCCACCAGAAGCTGGGGAGGCTGTACCCGGTGGAAGAAGCGGATGTCCGAGGCGGCAGGGACCTGAGCCTGTCCCTGGGGACCGACGGAGAGGTGGAAGTGGCCGTAATCAGTGTGGAAGATGATGGACCACTGAAGACCCTGCCCGAAGAGATGGAAGTGTTGACGGAGCGTGATGACCTGCCGGAGGCGCAGAAGAGAGAGTTACACGAGATGTTGTGTCGGTGGAAGAAGGTGTTCGCCATCCATGACGAGGATTTCGGACGGACGGACGTCGTGCAACACCAGATACCGACCGGAGACGCGGCACCCATACGAGAGCGACACCGGCCGTTGCCGCCCTCCATGTACCGGGAGATGAAGACCCTCCTGAATGAGATGCTGGAGAAGGGAGTCATCAAGGAGAGTTGCAGTCCGTGGGCGGCACCTATCGTACTGGTCAAGAAGAAAGATGGCAGCTGGAGGTTCTGCGTCGACTACAGGAAACTTAACGCCGTGACGCACAAGGACGCCTTCCCCCTACCCAGGATAGAAGAGACGCTCACCAGCCTGACGAAGGCGCAATGGTTCTCCACGTTAGACCTGGCCAGCGGGTATTGGCAAGTAGGAATGGATCCCCGGGACCGGGAGAAGACCGCCTTTACGACCCCGCTGGGCCTGTTCGAGTTTCAACGCATGCCGTTCGGGCTTTGTAATGCGCCCGCGACGTTCCAGAGGCTGATGCAGCAGTGTCTGAGTGGTCAGGTGACAGAATCCTTGCTGGTATATCTTGATGACATTATAGTATATTCACCTGACTTCTCCTCTCATCTACAGCACCTCGAGCTCGTCTTCCAACGCCTGTGGAGACATGGACTGAAGCTGCGGTTAGACAAATGCAAACTTCTGCGGAGGGAAGTGCAATTTCTGGGCCATGCCGTGGACAAAGAGGGAGTGCGGCCCGATCCGGAGAAAGTGGTGGCAGTGCGGGACTGGACACCACCCTCAACGGTCCGCGAGGTCCGCGCGTTTCTAGGTCTAGCGGGTTACTATAGGCGTTTCGTGTCCTCTTTTGCTGCTATAGCACGACCCTTAAACAACTTATTGATAGGAATCCCAAATGACGTAAAATCCCACCAGTGTAAAGTCGAGTGGACTTCGGAGTGCCAGCGGGCGTTTGATGCGTTAAAGAGTGCCCTCACACAAGCCCCGGTGTTAGCGTATGCGGATTATACACAGCCTTTTGTGGTTTACACTGATGCGAGTGGCCGTGGGTTGGGAGCGGTTCTAGCCCAGGTCCAAGACGGTCACGAACGTGTAATAGCTTATGCAAGCCGCAGTCTCCACCCGACCGAGCAGAATGACGCAAATTATAGCTCGTTCAAATTGGAGCTTTTGGCCCTTAAATGGGCCGTGACCGAGAAGTTTAAAGATTATCTCACTGGCGCTCGATTCACAATATTCACGGACAATAACCCTGTTGCGCATCTCCAAACGGCTAGATTGGGAGCTGTGGAACAACGGTGGGCTGCTCAACTTGCGTCGTTTACTTTCGACATCAAGTATCGACCGGGCAAAAACAACGCCAACGCTGATGCCCTATCGCGGTTCCCAGTGCAGCCTGTAGATGTGGCGGCTGTACAATCGACGCCAGCAGCCCGGGAGGATGAGTGGAGAGAGACGCAGGATCGGGATCCAGATGTGCAGGTGGTGAAGAGGTGCGTGGAACGGGGGAGAGCCCCTAATATGGTGGAGAGGAAGAATTGGACTCGGGGAGCGCGGCAACTGTTACGCCAGTGGAACAAACTGATTATACGAAATCATGTGTTATATAGGAAGGTGACCGATCCTTATACCAAAGAACAATACTCACAGATCATTTGTCCAGGTTCACGCAGAGAGGAGGTATGGAGAGGAATCCACACGGCCGCGGCGCATGCTGGGTTGGAGAGGACCTTGGCCCAGCTGCGACGTCGGTTCTATTGGCCAGGCATGGAGGGAGCGGTGCGTCAGTTACAACAGGGTTGTGTCGCCTGCAGCCTGCAGAGGAACAGGTCAGAGCCTCGGGCCCCCTTACAACCCTTTGAAGTCTCATATCCACTAGAAGTAATAGCCATTGATTTCCTCACATTAGGTAGGCCTGCTGATGCGTGGCAAAACATTCTGGTAGCTACTGACTTATTCACCCGTTATAGTTGGGCTATTGCCACCCGAGACCAGACTGCGCACACCACTGTCCGTGCGTTATGGACGCATATTATCCAGCCGTTCGGCTGTCCGGCCCGGTTCCACTCAGATCGAGGCCCCAACTTCGAGTCCGAGTTAATGCACCATTTATGTCAGACTTATGGTATTGCAAAAAGTCGCACCACTCCGTACCACCCGGCTGGGAACGGTGGAGTGGAACGATTTAATCAGACATTACTGAACATGTTGCGATCACTAGACACTGATAAACAAGGAAGATGGAATGAGCACTTACCCGAGTTAGTTCATGCTTATAACAACACGATCCATAGTGCTACGGGTTATGCCCCCGCCTACTTAATGTTTGGCCGACATTTGAGGCGCCCTATAGATGTCCAGTTAGGAGTGCAGTCAGCGCAAGAGCGCATGGGAGTGGGTGGCTGGGTACAGGACCACCAACAGAGAATGGCGACAGCTTATAGGACCGCAGGGGAGAGGATGGGAGAAACGGCCAAGAGGAGAAAGCAGGTTTATGACCGTAGGGCCGGTATTACACCCCTATTACCAGGAGAGAGAGTGTGGATTCGAAATAGGAAGAGAGATGGCCAGGGGAAATTGAGTACGTGGTGGGACCCCGAGCCTTACGCAGTGATGGAACAGGTGGGAGCTACGGGGTTGGTGTACCGAGTCAGACCCGAGAAGGGGGGGCGAGAAAAGACCATACATAGAAATGCGTTGAAAGTGTGTGTAGCCCCCAGGTCGCCCCACGAGGACCCCCCAGCTGTAGTGCAGCCCGAGCAGGTAGAAGCAACAACGCCGCAGTATTATGGGTTTCTCTCCGTCCCGAGAGCACCAGATGAGCCACGGCGCTCGGGAAGAGCAAATATAGGCCAGCCACCCCAGAGGTATGGACATGATTAGGGACAGTTGCAGGGACTGGCAACGGAAAAGTGGGGGGGGATGTGACAGGGTCAAAGCAGGGGGGTGAAACCAAATTGTAACATTTTTTATTGATGATGAAAAACCTGTATTACGCACTTAAAAACATCATTCTCTTAACTATATTTCTGCACTGCATGTTTTATGGTTGACAATGTATTTCCCCCCGGTCCCCGAGCCACTTGACATTGGACTCCCCTATAGGCTGTGTGACATTGGCCTTGTGACAGCGGACGGCCAATGTCCCCAGGTCACGCTGGTGGCAGAGCGAATGAGGGCGGAGTAGGGTGTGGCCCACCTTATTCAAAAGTGAGCGCGAGCCACTTGGACAGCAGAGAGACAGGCATACAGGGCAGTGTGGAAGTGACAGCCAGAAGGGACGGTTGTGCACAGGAGGAGCAGACATACCACGGAGCAGAGGTGGGGAATACAGTGATCGCGGCACGTACCAAGCCACCAGCAGCGGACGGTGAGCAGACGGCGCAGTAGCAGCAGAGACGGGGAGGACAGACAGACGAACCAAGGAACGGAGGAGAGGTCGAGTGGCGATAACGTTGCGCGCTTCACACCCTCAAAGCCAGACGTACAGTCTGGCGGGCGAGTAAGTGTCCTTCTATGCAACGTTACCTTTATAAACCCACGGTCCTAAACCTCATATGTGAAATATACCTGAACAGATGAACTGGTTCTAGTTTCTATGATTGCAGGCAATACGCACGAAGACAAGAAGAGACAGTGATTCCTGGCCTAAACCCCCGCTCCAGTTAAACCCCATATAAGGACATTCCCACCTTTTGCATTGAACCGTGATGAGTATATGACATATAGCAATTGAATTGGCACTTGGCACTTTACTGCTTCAGTAATAGTTGGCACTTTAACGCTAAATTCATTATTTATTTGCTATAGTTTGCACAAGCCCTGTCTGTTTTTAGTGTTTGGTGATTGTCTGTATTCCTGTATTTTAGTTAGTTAGTGGGCGCATTAGGAGGTTGAGGTTTTAGAATTAGTGTTATATTTTGTTTATGCTTTTCAATATTTTATGGCTTATAGACGCCACTGTATTAGCTTGATAAAATAGATTACCTTTTTATACAAACCTGTTTCCGTCCAGCTTTCTCCAAGGGATATGTGTTGAAGTGTTGTTCTCATTTAAAAGTATTGTACTTACCTGGGTAAACTCGAACCTGTGAATAGCCTAAGAAAGAGTGTTACAGAGGACCCTACCTCTTAAATAAAAAGGTGGCGTAGTCTTGCAGTACCTAACAAACAGTATTATTCTCACAGTAATTACGCACCCCGCACTTTACCGTGCAACTGATATTTTATTGTTGTGAGTTTAATGTGTATTGTTATTTATTTATTATTGAGACAAAGTAAAGAGTGTCAGCATTCTAAAAAGAAGTGGCAAGTTACATGTGACAACCTGGCCACCGTCACATAAGCACCTTTATTTTCAATTTGTACACGTTTGAAGTACTTTGCGGGGCAGAGTGCAGAAAGTCCAGGTCTCCATGGGTCGTAAACCCTACAAGTCTCGTAGATTGAAAACGTCAGAATCATAAATACGTCTACGAGGTTTCTCTACTACAGTTAGCTCCGGACCAGGACTAGTATCACAAGTAACCTAACATAAGCTAATAATATATTGTCTTTTCCTTGTCTTTTAAGATCGGACAGGTCACAGCCAAAATACTTCAAATACACCCGCCAAGAACCTGCAACTCCTACCAAGGATCAACTCAACTTTACGACCTCACAGCAGCAGACACAACCGGAAAGACCATCATCTCACTCTGGCAATCACAAATTGAATCAGTCACAAACAACCACACATATACTTTCACACACCTAAAAAAATTTAACAACTCACTGTCAGCAACTTTAGCCACCATAATCACAGAAACAGACAACATGGACATCCCACAGGACATATTAGCACTAACCGTTCACACAACATCATCACGACCATCACCGGATCCATCACAGCCACTAACATCACCACAGAAATGCACTGCATGATTTGCCATAGACACCACCAGGAATTCAACCCCAACACTGACACAAACAAATGCGCACACTGTGGGTGGCGGAGCAAATCAAGGGAATTCACATCAAATACATCAGGCACAGTCATAGTCACCACCACACCCCCACACAAAGTCACTTTAAAATTACCACCAGCAACACTAACTAACTATATAAACACCAACGATCTTCAAGACACCCTCACCACCGCAGAAACCATAGAAAACCACCTACTGAGCACACCCACCTTCAAAATGCACTATACCTCCACTCTTTTGATCACAGCACTCAGCTCACCAGACAGCCAACCACCAACATCAACATCCCAACAACCTCACCCAGCCGAACCAATGCAACACCCTGCCCTCACCGACGACAAAATCCTGACCACCGTTACAAACCAGCCAACAAACAGCCAGACTTTTCACAACTCGCCTTCAGCCGCCAAACAGACAGACAACAGAAACAAATCACAGTTGAAAAAACAATAACAAAAAAAAAAAGTTTAAGGTCCAAAATATGATTTATGTTCTATATGTTTTGGTTATAAATAAAAAAAAAATGGATCAAAGAAACATTTTGTCATTCTTTAAAATGTTATATGAATTTGTTGTTGTAAAGATGCATTTTAGTTATACAATTTCGCACTTTACATTTTGACAGAAGAAAATTGTATGAAATGTTTCAACGTTCCTTACATAATGAATACTTTGTACAAAGGGACCCTTTGTCCAAAGGCAAATAGGATAACTGCTAAAATACTAATAGATATCCTTCATTACAATCAACATTTTGGAACTGGAATAGCACCTTCATACCGAAATGTAAATCTATCTAGTTCTGCACCAAAAAACTCCATTCCCATAGAAAAGCATTGGCACAACCCACCCTCAAAGAAAGGGCAATGCCAACCGTTTGTGACAGAAGTCACAAGTCTAGATAATTACTCCAGAAATCTACTTTGACCATTTAAAAGGCACCACAAGTGGTGCGTATTTGGAAATACGAACCAACGACGCACTCGCGTATATTACTTTATATTAGCCAGTGCACTGACAGCTATAACTCCAGAAATAAGCCATAAATAAAGTCCAATTTTATTACAAATAATTGTACTTTTCCTTCAAGCTTGACGTATGACCCCTCTATTTTTTCAGGAATATGAGGCAGCACATAATCCTGATAGCCCATCACAGAGACATGGCCCATTAGAACCCCTGTCCTCCAACTTCATTGTGACTGGCCGTATTACTCTCAGTCACCATATTTAAAGGACGACTTCACCACTTTTCAACATATCTTCATATAATAGGTCCTCACTAATGCTCATGATAAAATGGTACAATTTTTTTCTAATCAGTCTGTGTCTCAGAGGAGGGCTGTAGACAGTTCAGAAACCCGTCTACCAGTGACATCATCGATGGGGAATCCAAGCTAATAGAAACTGCAGGCTTTGTATTCCTGGAAAGTTGCAATGCAATAATAGATCCCATTGTTCTCGCCTTAATAAAAATCTGAATACATTTTTTAAAATCTTTTTGGGGAAAAAAACCCTGCCTAACGATGATGTCACTGGTAGACAGGTTTCTGGACTGTCCACAGCCCTCCTATGAGACACAGACCAAGTAGAAAAAAATTGTATCATTTTATCATGAGCATTAGTGAGGACCTATTATATGAAGATATGTTGAAAAGTGGTGAAGTCGTCCTTTAAGAGACACTTGCATTTGGCTCTGTAGACCTATACCCTGAAAGCGGCATTTGCCGAAACGTTGGTAACCTTTACTTTGGTTCTAAAATACACTGTTACACTTATGTAACAACAGTATGTGCGGACACATTTTGTGTTTTGGACAATTTCAGTTCATTGAGTCTTCTCTCTTACGTCGACCCAGAATAGTTCGTTGCATAGTCCGAAAGGCTTCGTTAATATTATATATTATTATTAAATTAATTGAAATATGTTACATTCGGTGGGGGATAATCAAGGACACGTGGCCTGTGGTATAAATGTCCTTCAGAAGCAGTGATTTATAAATAATTAAGTAGCTATACTCAATGTTTAAGTACTTTTCACTTTATTATTAGAGTATTCCTACTTTTCAGTATTTTTACTCCACCGTCACTTGAGCCCTTTACACATTGTCGCCAGATGAAAACAGCTGATCTACATGCTCATCGCAACATATTATGAGCTCGTACATCTGCTACTTTCAATAGCTTTTTACATGTCATACAATTAAACACTTGTGAAATGGAACATGATTGACTACTTTTGAACTTTAATTTTTACACCACACCATTTTTGTACTTTTACTCCATTACATTTTGATGCCAAAACTTTGCTACAGAGTATTTCTACATTGCATTATTGATACCTTCAATGATTTTTTTTTAAAAAGTACTTTTCCCACCACTATTTACAATCACTTGATTTGTCACTAGACATAACGACCGCCCGCCCCCACCAACAACACAAATTGTCGCACATCAACCTATAGTGCTGTAAAATAAACACATAGGCCTACATTACACTTAAATACAATTGAAGGATTTTTACTTTACATTTCCTATTGTCTATATACTTTTACTCTACATCTCAAAGTCAAGCATACTACTTTTACTCCAGCACAAGTATTGTAAAACATTCGTTAGTGTTATAACCCACCGGGTCTAGGGGAGTGCGAATTAAAGCAACAAAGCAACCTGGTTCAAGCCAAAAGTAGGTTTTTAATACACAAATATTACGTTGTGGCATACAATAGGTGCAAATAATTAATAGAGAAGTGCTACAAGTACCGAATCAGTGATCACAGCGCAAACGGTATAACCAAATCCAAGAAACCAGAAGATTCAGAAGTCAATTGTAGAACCCCCAAATCCGAATTCCGACCCAGTCACCTAAACAAATAACCCCTATACCTACCTGACGAAGTTTCCGAGCTTACTTCAACAAACATAAATACAATCTGAATCGAACCTTCCCTCTACCATGATGTTAACAGTAAGAAGAATACAAGTAAGCACTTACTAGACTACCTGCCCTGGATCGACTCTAGCTCTAAATATATATTTAGAGACTCCAGTAGCAACGTGTACAAAACGGAACACGAATGAACACAAACAAACTGATGAGGCTCGAGCTCCTCTACGCTTCTAGGCAAGCTGTCACCAGACTGCCGTCCATGGGAGTCTGCGCTGTACTGACAGCAGTGGCCATAAGAACACAGACACCAGGTTGCTTTTGAAGCGTGAAAGGATGACGACACGAACACGTTCAATGGTATGCGCCAATGGAGGAGCTGGAGTGCGTGAAGAGCTCCCTGCCAATGATCAAGATTTGGGGAAGGTGCCCAGGTGATAATGAAGTCACAATTTAAAGACTTTTCGGATCTTTGGAATATATCTCATGAAAGAAAAGACAAAAAAACATTACTGCAACAAAATGAATCAACAAATTGTACTGTAAACACTGTTCAAACATTGGCCAAATTGTCCGATAATATAAGAAAGAGGCACTATGTTGTTTTAAAGAGCCGAGCTACACTATCTAAGCCTTTCTGTCGATCTAATAACAATCTTCATGTAAGAAAACAAACTCTTTGTTCTACAGAAGAAAAAATAATAATTAGGCTACTATACAACAACTCGTCCAGACTCTCCAGATATCATTAACAGAAAATAATATATCTTAAATATCACATCCTAAATATAACATTTATATCTCAAACAATGAGATCAATTCTAATAAGAATAATCATAATGACAATGATCACAATACTAATAACCATACTAATACAGACTGATTTATTTAGCTTTTTCCACTACATAAAATCTCTTTATTAAACCAAACGAAAACAAATAAATACAAACATCAAAACTGTATAGACCCCTTACGCCAGTATGCGCGCAACGAAACCCATTATATCAGGTCTCGTTAGGACGCGTCTCACTAGCCAACACACACAAGAGGGGGTTGGGGTGTGCTGAAACCAGTGCACCCCGAAACAGGTTGGGAATTGATTGCGTGAAACAATCACCTGTGCGTCCAGGCTCAATGTTAGTAAACAAATAATTGGTCTATATTAACTTCAATCACTGCTCTACAGATTGCTCAAATGTATATCTGAATGAAGCAATTTCAACAACAACATGATGGAAGTAACTTTAAACCAAAAAATACACCTTACACACTAATACAATTACATATATTTTCCAAATGATAATTACTTTAAACAAATCTATCATCTAAAGAAACCACATTTTCAAACACCTGACTTCCATTTCAAAAATCAGATAATTTAAATATACCCCACTATAAATATCACTCCAATTAACAGACAAACACTCATGCAAAATGGCGACGCCAAAAAAGCTCCAAAAACTTCAAACTGAGAATGAAAATGATGTGATTGGTTTCTTATTCAATGTAACAGACATCAAAGTTAGCAACAACGCTAACAAAACCAATTATTTTAATTTTCAAGTACAAACGGACAAAAATGCATATACCCACGGAGTTTGTTATACCAAAACGCATCGAAGACAATTTCAAACTGAGGAACAACATCAACAACCCATCAAACTCACCAATATCCGTAAGAATTTCAACACATGTAAGTTCACCAAATCATTTGAAGATTTCTATTGGTCTTTTATTAATGTTATTTCATATACTTAGGGCCTACAAAGCCAAAATGCAGTAGGCCTATATCTTTGGTCACACTGAATTGTTTGTGGATCCCAAATGTCAAATTAGCCTTCAAGATTTTAAGGAATACAATTACACCATTTGTGTAATGTCATTTGACTGACCAGTTGAATCACTTTTAATCCCATTATTCAGTGGGGTTTTTGATCCGTAGATACTGCACTTTGGCTTTATGGGGCAGTTAGGCTATATAGGCTTGGGTTTTCTAGGACTTATATATATATATATATATATATATATATATATATATATATATATATATATATATATATATATCCATCCTACACAGACAGAACAAAAACAATATTACTATAATCACTAAATGTCTTTATTGAATATTTCTATTACAGATACCGGTCAATACGACATCCAGTTCCACGCCACTTCACAACTACACCAAACTTCAACCATATTACAGTTTCAACGACAACCACCACCAAATCACCTCACCCTGCACATTAAAGACACTGAAGATTTAACGCACCAGCAACAAGTAAGTAACCTGGAGCCATGCTTCATCATTAAACTATTTGACTATTTCGAGCGCGCACCAGTTTAACTTTTCCTATTCAATGACAATGAAACGTAGGCTGTTCACTCGGTGTGACTGCACACTTAATGATTTGTTTGAACAAATAACAAAATATAGACTTGCACGCACTACTAGCATTGAATCACAAGATGGTCATATATCATCTCTTTTTTTTTAATATGAAGTGGTTACTCCATCTAGCACATGTTTAATTTCAATACGGTGTTTCAAAAGTAACTATGTTCCTTATTGTTGTAAACAAAAAAAAACAAAAAAAATTATATGTATAATATATATTATATATATATATATATATATTTCAAACTATTTGATAGATCCACTCATGTATCTGTATCAAAACATGAGTGAATTCTCTTTAACGCACCGCAAAGCGCAAGGCCTGGAGCACTCTGCTCATATACAAGGCTCCAATTGTATTCAAAAATAAACAAAACCACTTTGCAACTCACCGAAACAAAGGCTGTTTTGTGTCGTTGGAAGTCTGCTCTCGAAGGTGGGAAGCTTCTCAGCACCGCACCTTCTATGTTAAATACACTTTTGGACAGAAAATACAATATTTTTATCGGCAGGAGAAAATGCTTTGGGTTGCTCCACTGCGCTCTCTATGGATCAATGTTTTTTTGTCCTATATTGACCAGATTCGTCTTGCCAGTGAAATATTTTCTTTTCTGTACAAAAAGCATATTGTACAAAAGGTGGGGGGGGCTGAGAGAAGCTTCCCACTTCTGAGAATAGACTTAACAACTCAAAACAGTTTTGGTTTCGGTGAGTAGCGAAGTGATTTGATTTATTTTAGCCGAGCGTATGGCAGGACGTTACAAAGAACTCATTAATGCTCCGGACTAGCTGTAGTATAGAACCCTCGTAGACGTATTTATGATTCTGACGTTTTCAATCTACGAGACTTGTAGGGTACGCCACATGGAGACATGGACTTTCTGCACTATGCACCGCAAAGTACTCCAAACGTGTACAAATTGGAAAATAAAGGTGCTTACTCCAAAGCCCCAAATGCTAACTACTTATACGGGGTAGTAATTTAATGTAATAATCCATATCTTTCAATAAAGAAGTGTTTTAATGCCGTCTGTGGCCGATTCTGTTGGAAGTTCCCAATGAGCGGTAGCCGGAATTACACTCAATATAAACAGGAAGTAGACGAGGGTGAAAAAATGGCGTTCGGCCACAGACGGCATTAAAACACTTCTTTACTCAAAGATATGGATTATTACATTAAACTACTACCCCGTAAAAGTAGTTAACATTTGAGGCTTTAAGGTAAGCACCTTTATTTTCAATTTGTACACGTTTGAAGTACTTTGCGGGGCAGAGTGCAGAAAGTCCAGGTCTCCATGGGTCGTAAACCCTACAAGTCTCGTAGATTGAAAACGTCAGAATCATAAATACGTCTACGAGGTTTCTCTACTACAGTTAGCTCCGGACCAGGACTAGTATCACAAGTAACCTAACATAAGCTAATAATATATTGTCTTTTCCTTGTCTTTTAAGATCGGACAGGTCACAGCCAAAATACTTCAAATACACCCGCCAAGAACCTGCAACTCCTACCAAGGATCAACTCAACTTTACGACCTCACAGCAGCAGACACAACCGGAAAGACCATCATCTCACTCTGGCAATCACAAATTCAATCAGTCACAAACAACCACACATATACTTTCACACACCTAAAAAAATTTAACAACTCACTGTCAGCAACTTTAGCCACCATAATCACAGAAACAGACAACATGGACATCCCACAGGACATATTAGCACTAACCGTTCAAACACACCCACACAACATCATCACGACCATCACCGGATCCATCACAGCCACTAACATCACCACAGAAATGCACTGCATGATTTGCCATAGACACCACCAGGAATTCAACCCCAACACTGACACAAACAAATGCGCACACTGTGGGTGGCGGAGCAAATCAAGGGAATTCACATCAAATACATCAGGCACAGTCATAGTCACCACCACACCCCCACACGAAGTCACTTTAAAATTACCACCAGCAACACTAACTAACTATATAAACACCAACGATCTTCAAGACACCCTCACCACCGCAGAAACCATAGAAAACCACCTACTGAGCACACCCACCTTCAAAATTCACTACACCTCCACTCTTTTGATCACAGCACTCAGCTCACCAGACAGCCAACCACCAACATCAACATCCCAACAACCTCACCCAGCCGAACCAATGCAACACCCTGCCCTCACCGACGACAAAATCCTGACCACCGTTACAAACCAGCCAACAAACAGCCAGACTTTTCACAACTCGCCTTCAGCCGCCAAACAGACAGACAACAGAAACAAATCACAGTTGAAAAAACAATAACAAAAAAAAAAAGTTTAAGGTCCAAAATATGATTTATGTTCTATATGTTTTGGTTATAAATAAATAAAAAATGGATCAAAGAAACATTTTGTCATTCTTTAAAATGTTATATGAATTTGTTGTTGTAAAGATGCATTTTAGTTATACAATTTCGCACTTTACATTTTGACAGAAGAAAATTGTATGAAATGTTTCAACGTTCCTTACATAATGAATACTTTGTACAAAGGGACCCTTTGTCCAAAGGCAAATAGGATAACTGCTAAAATACTAATAGATATCCTTCATTACAATCAACATTTTGGAACTGGAATAGCACCTTCATACCGAAATGTAAATCTATCTAGTTCTGCACCAAAAAACTCCATTCCCATAGAAAAGCATTGGCACAACCCACCCTCAAAGAAAGGGCAATGCCAACCGTTTGTGACAGAAGTCACAAGTCTAGATAATTACTCCAGAAATCTACTTTGACCATTTAAAAGGCACCACAAGTGGTGCGTATTTGGAAATACGAACCAACGACGCACTCGCGTATATTACTTTATATTAGCCAGTGCACTGACAGCTATAACTCCAGAAATAAGCCATAAATAAAGTCCAATTTTATTACAAATAATTGTACTTTTCCTTCAAGCTTGACATATGACCCCTCTCTATTTTTTCAGGAATATGAGGCAGCACATAATCCTGATAGCCCATCACAGAGACATGGCCCATTAGAACCCCTGTCCTCCAACTTCATTGTGACTGGCCGTATTACTCTCAGTCACCATATTTAAAGGACGACTTCACCACTTTTCAACATATCTTCATATAATAGGTCCTCACTAATGCTCATGATAAAATGGTACAATTTTTTTCTAATCAGTCTGTGTCTCAGAGGAGGGCTGTAGACAGTTCAGAAACCCGTCTACCAGTGACATCATCGATGGGGAATCCAAGCTAATAGAAACTGCAGGCTTTGTATTCCTGGAAAGTTGCAAAGGACACGTGGCCTGTGGTATAAATGTCCTTCAGAAGCAGTGATTTATAAATAATTAAGTAGCTATACTCAATGTTTAAGTACTTTTCACTTTATTATTAGAGTATTCCTACTTTTCAGTATTTTTACTCCACCGTCACTTGAGCCCTTTACACATTGTCGCCAGATGAAAACTGCTGATCTACATGCTCATCGCAACATATTATGAGCTCGTACATCTGCTACTTTCAATAGCTTTTTACATGTCATACAATTAAACACTTGTGAAATGGAACATGATTGACTACTTTTGAACTTTAATTTTTACACCACACCATTTTTGTACTTTTACTCCATTACATTTTGATGCCAAAACTTTGCTACAGAGTATTTCTACATTGCATTATTGATACCTTCAATGATTTTTTTTTAAAAAGTACTTTTCCCACCACTATTTACAATCACTTGATTTGTCACTAGACATAACGACCGCCCGCCCCCACCAACAACACAAATTGTCGCACATCAACCTATAGTGCTGTAAAATAAACACATAGGCCTACATTACACTTAAATACAATTGAAGGATTTTTACTTTACATTTCCTATTGTCTATATACTTTTACTCTACATCTCAAAGTCAAGCATACTACTTTTACTCCAGCACAAGTATTGTAAAACATTCGTTAGTGTTATAACCCACCGGGTCTAGGGGAGTGCGAATTAAAGCAACAAAGCAACCTGGTTCAAGCCAAAAGTAGGTTTTTAATACACAAATATTACGTTGTGGCATACAATAGGTGCAAATAATTAATAGAGAAGTGCTACAAGTACCGAATCAGTGATCACAGCGCAAACGGTATAACCAAATCCAAGAAACCAGAAGATTCAGAAGTCAATTGTAGAACCCCCAAATCCGAATTCCGACCCAGTCACCTAAACAAATAACCCCTATACCTACCTGACGAAGTTTCCGAGCTTACTTCAACAAACATAAATACAATCTGAATCGAACCTTCCCTCTACCATGATGTTAACAGTAAGAAGAATACAATTAAGCACTTACTAGACTACCTGCCCTGGATCGACTCTAGCTCTAAATATATATTTAGAGACTCCAGTAGCAACGTGTACAAAACGGAACACGAATGAACACAAACAAACTGATGAGGCTCGAGCTCCTCTACGCTTCTAGGCAAGCTAATAATAATAATAATAATAATAATAATAATAAACTTTATTTGTATAGCACCTTTCATGACATGAAATGCAGCGCAAAGTGCTTTACAGAGCAATAATACAGTTACAGTTACAACCAATTTAACAATAAAGCAAACAAAAAATAAAATAAAATAAAGCAAAAGCATAAAACATTAAAATAGGCAATACAGTGAGGACTTAAAAATCAACCAAAGAGTCAGCTAAAAGCAAGAGTGAAGAAATAGGTCTTGAGCTGTGCTTTAAAGCTATCGACAGAGGCTGCCTGTTTTAGGTGTAATGGGAGTTTATTCCACACTGTTGGTCCGTATTCACCGTATTTTTTATATGTCATTTTAGGCACCTCGAGTAGGTCAGCACTTGAAGACCTGAGGGTCCGGTTTGGAACATGTCTCTCTAGGCAGTCATAGAGGTAGGAAGGTGCCAGACCATTTAGAGCTTTATAAACTATTAAAAGAATTTTAAAATCAATCCTAAAAACAACCGGGAGCCAGTGTAGTGAAGCTAGAACTGGAGTGATATGTTCTCTCATTCTAGTTTTAGTTAAAATTCTGGCTGCCGCATTTTGAACAAGTTGTAATCTGTCAGTTGCTTTCTTAGGCAGGCCAGAGTAGAGTGCATTGCAGTAATCAAGCCGAGAGAAAACAAAAGCGTGGATCAGCGTTTTTGCGTCGTCTAACGACAGATAGTCTCTAATTCGCGCAATATTTCTAAGATGAAAGAAAGCAATCTTGGTGACATGATTAATGTGTGCATTAAAATTCAATTCAGAGTCGATAATAACCCCCAGGTTCTTTACTGTGGTGTTACTTTCTACAGCCAGGTTACCAAGTCTACTTATTATTGATTCTCTCTGCTCACTGGAGCCAATTATGAGAATTTCTGTTTTATCCTCATTTAGCTTAAGAAAGTTCTCACTCATCCAGCATTTTATACTGGACAGACAGGTCAACAATGGGTCTAGAGCGCAGGGGTCGTCTGGAGCTACCGAAAGATACAGCTGGGTATCATCAGCATAGAAATGGAAGTTCACTCCGTGATCGGCGATGAGTTCTCCCAGTGGTAGTATGAACAATAAGGGACCCAGAATTGAGCCCTGTGGAATACCAGAACAGATGTCATGTTTGTCTGAGTCAAAATTAGCTAGGCTGACAAAATAGCTTCTGCCTGTTAGGTAAGAGTAAAACCAAGACAAGGCTGTGCCTGACAAACCAATCCAGTACTCCATGCGTTGTAGTAGAATTTTGTGATCAATCGTGTCAAAAGCAGCGGTTAAGTCAAGGAGTAGGAGAACAGATATATTTTTGTTGTCAGCGGACACCCTAAGATCATTAATTACTTTTACAAGTGCTGTTTCTGTGCTATGACCTTTCCTGAAGCCAGATTGGAATTTGTTATGAACCTTATTGTTCTGTAGGAACACATCCAGTTGATGAAAGATAGTTTTTTCTAAGACCTTTCCCAGAAATGGCAGATTAGAGATTGGTCTATAATTACCCAGCACCAATGGATCAAGGTTGTGTTTCTTGAGTAACGGCCTGACTACAGCCGTTTTCAGTGAGTCTGGAAAGACGCCTGAAAGTAGAGAGCTGTTTACAATTCTTAGGATATCTCCAATCACGCTGTCTAAAACCTCTTTGAGAAACGGGGTGGGTATTGCATCCAGTGAACAAGATGATGATGTCATCTGTGATATAGTTTTACGGAGTTCCTCTTCATTAATTGTGCAGAAAGATATTAGACTTCCTCTGGAGTGATCTACGTTTTTGCACCATGCACCATTTGCAGCATTTGCAGTGCTAGCAGCAGCATTCATAATACCGGCTCGAATGCTAAAAATTTTGTTTGCAAAAAAGGACGCAAACTCATCACACTTAGCTTTAGAAGCAGGGAGCGACTCCTTGTAAGCCTGGGGGGGGTTTAAGAGATGTTCAATGGTAGAGAATAAGACTCTGGCATTTTGCTTGTTGTCATTGATAATGCCTGAAAAATATGCTTGCCTTGCCAAGCGCAGTGCTTTGTTATAGGCCATTGTTGACTTCTTAAAAATCTCTAGGTGGACAGTGAGTTTGTTTTTTCTCCAAATTCGCTCAGCTCTACGACATTCTTTCTTGAGTGAGCGCATGTGCTCGTTGATCCAGGGTGTTACTCTAGAATTAAGTTTCTTTTTAGTTTTCATAGGAGCCACTATGTCGAGAGCTGACTCTAATTTGAGATTAAAATGTTGAACCATATCATTCACTGAGGGAGCAAGTAGGGGGGGCACCTGCACACACGCCAGATGACGAGGAAACTCGTTTGCTGCAGATGAGCTAAAAAAACGTTTTTTTATAGTATATTCTGTATTGTTTTTCCTTAGATCAGAGACAGTTATATTAAAACACAACTCTAGACGTAGGGAAGCCGACAGGACGTTCTTGTTCTTGCAATGGCTCCGTCGAGGGGCGATGGGTGGGGGGCAGGGCACGGTTGGTGCTTGGCGTTTGATTTGGGGGGTGAGTCTAGTCCCCGCTCTAATCAAGTCGTTCATGCTACTGGTGAAATCCAGAAGAGGTATGATGAGGAGGAGGAAGGTGATGACGTTGGATAATCTTCCTCATTGAGAGACTCCTCTTTGTCTCCTTCCTCTTCCAGCATGACCGTGGCTGCAGAGTCGACGTCAGGGGCCGTGGCAATCTCCTCCTGTGGATTTAGGCTGTTATCAGCGGTTGTTTTCAGCACGCTGTCCTTTGTTTTTGTTTCCGAGTCTTCACTATCAGAGAGTTCATTTGTTATGGATGTTCCTCCACCATCAGCTGCAGCGGTGGGGGGTGGTGTGACAGCGTATTCGTCCACACAGAGCCATTCACCTTGGCATTCTTCAGTGGCAGCAGCATTATCTGTTGTTATGGAAGCTTGTTCTCTGGCAGAGGTTGACGAAGACAGGGGAACATTGTAGAAAATGTTTGACATAAACAATTTTGTTCCCAGCTTGTTCAATTTAAGGCCATCCGAAGAAAAAAGATGTCTTCTATCCCAAAAAAATTTGAAATTGTCAATAAAATGTACAGATTTGTTGGTGCACATAATTGAAAGCCATTTGCTCAGTGCAGACAGTCTACTGAAACGTTCATCGCCGCCTCTTGTAGGTGTTAGTGGGCCGCTGATGCACACCTTTACATCAAGTGAGCTGATTTTGCTGAATAAGGCTGTGAAATGCTGTTTTAGGATTTCGGACTGTTTGTTCTCTGTATCACATGTGCCAACGTGCAAGATCAGGGTTTTCACCGTTGGGTGTTCAGCGATAAGATTCAGAATTCTGTCATTCATGTCAGAGACTTTGTCTTTAGGGAAGCATAACACTTTTGCCTTTCTTCTTATCATGCTTTTAACATCTTTAACAGCGGCATCCCCTATGATCAGAAATTCAGGCTCACCATATAGCCTTTTTTCATCTGAGTTACTCTTGGTTCTTACCCTGCTGGGTGAAGAAGATTTGTTTTGTCTGCCATCAGACGGGCATCTGGGGTCCTGGAGCAATGGGGTGAATCTGTTTCCCAGCTGCACAGGACACTCAGCACTCGATGTTTTGGGAGATTTGTTTGTAGATCTACCTTTGGCAGTTTTCCACTGTTGACGCTCAGCACTCGATGTTTTGGGAGATTTGTTTGTAGATCTCCCATTGGCAGTTTTCCACTGTTGAAGGGGGGTAGAAGACGCGGTACCCTGTGTCCGGGGGCATCGATGATGGTGACGCGCGGGTGGTAGCGCAGGCCAGCCGGTCAGATCTGTAATCACAGGGCTCCGAGTTCTGCCAGTTATTCGCCCCTTCAAATCCTTTGGCTTTGCCCCAAAAGTGTTCCATGAGAATGCCTTGTCCTGGGGTTTCTCGGAAACCACACTGGAACGATACAGAGAAGCAGCCACACTAGGTGGCTGCTTGTTGGCATGGTCTTGTCCGTTGCTCTGAGACTGTGGAATTCCATAATGTTGATTCACTTCCACATTCACTCTTAAACGGTGTAATTCCGTTTCCAGCACTGCAATCCTTTGCAGCAATTTTTGGTAGTCCTCTGTTGAAAAAGTCGGGTACATCCTGATGCTAATTAGCTTTGGCTATATGCCACGCACCCAGTCACTGGAGGTCGACAAATAGGTCGAAAAATAGTAGAAATATGGCTTGTATCTATAGAAGAAATAGAGTCCCATGGGTTTATAAATATCCAGGATCCATTCGTGGTTTCTCAGGGAAAAAAATAAAAATAAAAAACATGGATATCAGCAGAGGAATGTAAGCATAGGGCAGAGCGAGCAGCAAAAGCGTCCTCACAGTACGAGAGCAGACTAGCTGTCACCAGACTGCCGTCCATGGGAGTCTGCGCTGGATTGACAGCAGTGGCCATAAGAACACAGACACCAGGTTGCTTTTGAAGCGTGAAAGGATGACGACACGAACACGTTCAATGGTATGCGCCAATGGAGGAGCTGGAGTGCGTGAAGAGCTCCCTGCCAATGATCAAGATTTGGGGAAGGTGCCCAGGTGATAATGAAGTCACAATTTAAAGACTTTTCGGATCTTTGGAATATATCTCATGAAAGAAAAGACAAAAAAACATTACTGCAACAAAATGAATCAACAAATTGTACTGTAAACACTGTTCAAACATTGGCCAAATTGTCCGATAATATAAGAAAGAGGCACTATGTTGTTTTAAAGAGCCGAGCTACACTATCTAAGCCTTTCTGTCGATCTAATAACAATCTTCATGTAAGAAAACAAACTCTTTGTTCTACAGAAGAAAAAATAATAATTAGGCTACTATACAACAACTCGTCCAGACTCTCCAGATATCATTAACAGAAAATAATATATCTTAAATATCACATCCTAAATATAACATTTATATCTCAAACAATGAGATCAATTCTAATAAGAATAATCATAATGACAATGATCACAATACTAATAACCATACTAATACAGACTGATTTATTTAGCTTTTTCCACTACATAAAATCTCTTTATTAAACCAAACGAAAACAAATAAATGCAAACATCAAAACTGTATATTAACTTCAATCACTGCTCTACAGATTGCTCAAATGTATATCTGAATGAAGCAATTTCAACAACAACATGATGGAAGTAACTTTAAACCAAAAAATACACCTTACACACTAATACAATTACATATATTTTCCAAATGATAATTACTTTAAACAAATCTATCATCTAAAGAAACCACATTTTCAAACACCTGACTTCCATTTCAAAAATCAGATAATTTAAATATACCCCACTATAAATATCACTCCAATTAACAGACAAACACTCATGCAAAATGGCGACGCCAAAAAAGCTCCAAAAACTTCAAACTGAGAATGAAAATGATGTGATTGGTTTCTTATTCAATGTAACAGACATCAAAGTTAGCAACAACGCTAACAAAACCAATTATTTTAATTTTCAAGTACAAACGGACAAAAATGCATATACCCACGGAGTTTGTTATACCAAAACGCATCGAAGACAATTTCAAACTGAGGAACAACATCAACAACCCATCAAACTCACCAATATCCGTAAGAATTTCAACACATGTAAGTTCACCAAATCATTTGAAGATTTCTATTGGTCTTTTATTAATGTTATTTCATATACTTAGGGCCTACAAAGCCAAAATGCAGTAGGCCTATATCTTTGGTCACACTGAATTGTTTGTGGATCCCAAATGTCAAATTAGCCTTCAAGATTTTAAGGAATACAATTACACCATTTGTGTAATGTCATTTGACTGACCAGTTGAATCACTTTTAATCCCATTATTCAGTGGGGTTTTTGATCCGTAGATACTGCACTTTGGCTTTATGGGGCAGTTAGGCTATATAGGCTTGGGTTTTCTAGGACTTATATTATATATATATATATATATATATATATATATATATATATATATATATATATATATATATCCATCCTACACAGACAGAACAAAAACAATATTACTATAATCACTAAATGTCTTTATTGAATATTTCTATTACAGATACCGGTCAATACGACATCCAGTTCCACGCCACTTCACAACTAAACCAAACTTCAACCATATTACAGTTTCAACGACAACCACCACCAAATCACCTCACCCTGCACATTAAAGACACTGAAGATTTAAACAAGTAAGTAACCTGGAGTCATGCTTCATCATTAAACTATTTGACTATTTCGAGCGCGCACCAGTTTAACTTTTCCTATTCAATGACAATGAAACGTAGGCTGTTCACTCGGTGTGACTGCACACTTAATGATTTGTTTGAACAAATAACAAAATATAGACTTGCACGCACTACTAGCATTGAATCACAAGATGGTCATATATCATCTCTTTTTTTTTAATATGAAGTGGTTACTCCATCTAGCACATGTTTAATTTCAATACGGTGTTTCAAAAGTAACTATGTTCCTTATTGTTGTAAACAAAAAAAAACAAAAAAAATTATATGTATAATATATATTATATATATATATATATTTCAAACTATTTGATAGATCCACTCATGTATCTGTATCAAAACATGAGTGAATTCTCTTTAATGCACCGCAAAGCGCAAGGCCTGGAGCACTCTGCTCATATACAAGGCTCCAATTGTATTCAAAAATAAACAAAACCACTTTGCAACTCACCGAAACAAAGGCTGTTTTGTGTCGTTGGAAGTCTGCTCTCGAAGGTGGGAAGCTTCTCAGCACCGCACCTTCTATGTTAAATACACTTTTGGACAGAAAATACAATATTTTTATCGGCAGGAGAAAATGCTTTGGGTTGCTCCACTGCGCTCTCTATGGATCAATGGTTTTTTGTCCTATATTGACCAGATTCGTCTTGCCAGTGAAATATTTTCTTTTCTGTACAAAAAGCATATTGTACAAAAGGTGGGGGGGCTGAGAGAAGCTTCCCACTTCTGAGAATAGACTTAACAACTCAAAACAGTTTTGGTTTCGGTGAGTAGCGAAGTGATTTGATTTATTTTAGCCGAGCGTATGGCAGAACGTTACAAAGAACTCATTAATGCTCCGGACTAGCTGTAGTATAGAACCCTCGTAGACGTATTTATGATTCTGACGTTTTCAATCTACGAGACTTGTAGGGTACGCCACATGGAGACATGGACTTTCTGCACTATGCACCGCAAAGTACTCCAAACGTGTACAAATTGGAAAATAAAGGTGCTTACTCCAAAGCCCCAAATGCTAACTACTTATACGGGGTAGTAATTTAATGTAATAATCCATATCTTTCAATAAAGAAGTGTTTTAATGCCGTCTGTGGCCGATTCTGTTGGAAGTTCCCAATGAGCGGTAGCCGGAATTACACTCAATATAAACAGGAAGTAGACGAGGGTGAAAAAATGGCGTTCGGCCACAGACGGCATTAAAACACTTCTTTATTCAAAGATATGGATTATTACATTAAACTACTACCCCGTAAAAGTAGTTAACATTTGAGGCTTTAAGGTAAGCACCTTTATTTTCAATTTGTACACGTTTGAAGTACTTTGCGGGGCAGAGTGCAGAAAGTCCAGGTCTCCATGGGTCGTAAACCCTACAAGTCTCGTAGATTGAAAACGTCAGAATCATAAATACGTCTACGAGGTTTCTCTACTACAGTTAGCTCCGGACCAGGACTAGTATCACAAGTAACCTAACATAAGCTAATAATATATTGTCTTTTCCTTGTCTTTTAAGATCGGACAGGTCACAGCCAAAATACTTCAAATACACCCGCCAAGAACCTGCAACTCCTACCAAGGATCAACTCAACTTTACGACCTCACAGCAGCAGACACAACCGGAAAGACCATCATCTCACTCTGGCAATCACAAATTGAATCAGTCACAAACAACCACACATATACTTTCACACACCTAAAAAAATTTAACAACTCACTGTCAGCAACTTTAGCCACCATAATCACAGAAACGAGACCAAAAGACAACCTGGACATCCCACAGGACATATTAGCACTAACCGTTCAAACACACCCACACAACATCATCACGACCATCACCGGATCCATCACAGCCACTAACATCACCACAGAAATGCACTGCATGATTTGCCATAGACACCACCAGGAATTCAACCCCAACACTGACACAAACAAATGCGCACACTGTGGGTGGCGGAACAAATCAAGGGAATTCACATCAAATACATCAGGCACAGTCATAGTCACCACCACACCCCCACACAAAGTCACTTTAAAATTACCACCAGCAACACTAACTAACTATATAAACACCAACGATCTTCAAGACACCCTCACCACCACAGAAACCATATAAAACCACCTACTGAGCACACCCACCTTCAAAATTCACTACACCTCCACTCTTTTACTGCGGTCACGCTGGCCGCTCTTCAGAGAGAGTCGGTCGCACCAGCCGTGCTTCAAAAATGATTGCGCAGCTACGTGGCTTTTTACGTTTAGGCGAACTGATGGTGCGTTCAATGAAATCGTAAATCCCATTTACTTCAATATATACATGTCAAAATGTAATAAAACAAACTAAAAACATTGTTTGTGTCTAATATTCTCGTCTGTGATTATTACCGAAATGTTTTACTGCACAAATTATGAATAATAAAATATTGTAATATTATAGAATCCCATACAGTTAAATGTATTTTTTGGGAAATCATAAAAAAATCTAAAAACATAGTTATCACCCAGCAACTAAATGTTATTGTGCCCATGTGTGTCCTTTACAATATGTGATTATTACCAATATATTTTAATGTACCGATTATTAATAATAAAATATTGAAATATTACAGAATCCCGTCCATTTCAATGTAATCTTTAGAAAAATCATAAAAAATCAAAAAAACATAGTTATCACCCAACAACTATATAATAATGTGCCCCATGGTCTCTTGTACACCTGTGATGATTACCAATATGTTTTACAGTAGCAATTATTAATAATAAAATATTGAAATATTACAGAATCCCCATCGATTTCAATGTAATCTTTCAAAAAATCATAAAAAATTCAAAAAACATAGTTATCACCCAACAACTATACATTAATGTGCCCCATGGTCTCTTGTAAAGCTGTGATGATTATCAATATGTTTTACAGCAGCAAGTATTAATAATACATTATTGAAATATTACAGAATCCCATCCGTTTCAATGTAATCTTTAGAAAAATCATAACAAATCCAAAAAACATAGTTATCACCCAACAACTATATATTAATGTTCCCCATGGTGTCTTGTACACCTGTGATGATTATCAATATGTTTTACAGCAGCATTTATTAAGAATACATTATTGAAATATTACAGAATCCCATCCATTTCAATGTAATCTTTAGAAAAATCATAACAAATCCAAAAAACATAGTTATCACCCAACAACTATATATTAATGTGCCCCATGGTCTCTTGTACACCTGTGATGATTACCAATATGTTTTACAGTAGCAATTATTAATAATAAAATATTGAAATATTACAGAATCCCCATCGATTTCAATGTAATCTTGCAAAAAATTATAAAAAATTCTAAAAACATAGTTATCACCCAACAACTATACATTAATGTGCCCCATGGTCTCTTGTAAAGCTGTGATGATTATCAATATGTTTTACAGCAGCAAGTATTAATAATACATTATTGAAATATTACAGAATCCCATCCGTTTCAATGTAATCTTTAGAAAAATCATAACAAATCCAAAAAACATAGTTATCACCCAACAACTATATATTAATGTTCCCCTAGGTCTCTTGTACACCTGTGATGATTATCAATATGTTTTACAGCAGCAATTATTAATAATAAATTATTGAAATATTACAGAATCCCATCCGTTTCAATGTAATCTTTAGAAAAATCATAAGAAATCCAAAAAACATAGTTATCACCCAACAACTATACATTAATGTGCCCCTAGGTCTCTTGTACACCTGTGATGATTATCAATATGTTTTACAGCAGCAATTATAAATAATAAAATATTGAAATATTACAGAATCCCCATCGATTTCAATGTAATCTTGCAAAAAATCATGAAAAAATCAAAAAACATAGTTATCACCCAACAACTATACATTAATGTTCCCCATGGTCTCTTGTACACCTGTGATGATTATCAATATGTTTTACAGCAGCATTTATTAAGAATAAATTATTGAAATATTACAGAATCCCATCCATTTCAATGTAATCTTTAGAAAAATCATAAAAAATCTAAAAAACATAGTTATCGACCAACAACTATATATTAATGTGCCCCATGGTTTCTTGTACACCTGTGATGATTATCAATATGTTTTACAGTAGCAATTATTAATAATAAATTATTGAAATATTACAGAATCCCATCCGTTTCAATGTAATCTTTAGAAAAATCATAAGAAATCCAAAAAACATAGTTATCACCCAACAACTATATATTAATGTGCCCCTAGGTCTCTTGTACACCTGTGATGATTATCAATATGTTTTACAGCAGCAATTATTAATAATGAATTATTGAAATATTACAGAATCCCATCCATTTCAATGTAATCTTTATAAAAATAAAAATAAATCCAAAAAACATAGTTATCGCCCAACAACTATATATTAATGTTCCCCATGGTCTCTCGTACACCTGTGATGATTATCAATATGTTTTACAGCAGCAACTATTAATAATGAATTATTGAAATATTACAGAATCCCATCCATTTCAATGTAATCTTTAGAAAAATCCAAAAAAATCCCAAAAACATAGTTATCGCCCAACAACTATATATTAATGTTACCCATGGTCTCTCGTACACCTGTGATGATTATCAATATGTTTTACAGCAGCAATTATTAATAATAAATTATTGAAATATTACAGAATCCCATCCATTTCAATGTAATCTTTAGAAAAATCGAAAAAAATCCAAAAAACATAGTTATCACCCAACAACTATATATTAATGTTCCCCATGGTCTCTTGTACACCTGTGATGATTATCAATATGTTTTACAGCAGCATTTAATAACAATAAATTATTGAGATATTACAGAATCCCCATCGATTTCAATGTAATCTTTAGAAAAATCATAAAAAAATCCAAAAAACATAGTTATCGCCCAACAACTATATATTAATGTGCCCCATGGTCTCTTGTACACCTGTGATGACTATCAATATGTTTTACAGCAGCAATTATTAATAATAAATTATTGAAATATTACAGAATCCCATCCATTTCAATGTAATCTTTAGAAAAATCATAAGAAATCCAAAAAACATAGTTATCGCCCAACAACTATATATTAATGTGCCCCATGGTCTCTTGTAAAGCTGTGATGATTATCAATATGTTTTACAGCAGCAATTATTAATAATAAATTATTGAAATATTACAGAATCCCATCCATTTCAATGTAATCTTTAGAAAAATCCCAAAAAATCCAAAAAACATAGTTATCGCCCAACAACTATATATTAATGTTCCCCATGGTCTCTCGTACACCTGTGATGATTATCAATATGTTTTACAGCAGCAATTATTAATAATAAATTATTGAAATATTACAGAATCCCATCCGTTTCAATGTAATCTTTAGAAAAATCATAACAAATCCAAAAAACATAGTTATCACCCAACAACTATATATTAATGTTCCCCATGGTCTCTTGTACACCTGTGATGATTATCAATATGTTTTACAGCAGCATTTATTAAGAATAAATTATTGAAATATTACAGAATCCCATCCATTTCAATGTAATCTTTAGAAAAATCATAAAAAAATCTAAAAAACATAGTTATCGACCAACAACTATATATTAATGTGCCCCATGGTCTCTTGTACACCTGTGATGATTATCAATATGTTTTACAGTAGCAATTATTAATAATAAATTATTGAAATATTACAGAATCCCATCCATTACAATGTAATCTTTAGAAAAATCATTAAAAATCCAAATAACATAGTTATCGCCCAACAACTATATATTAATGTTCCCCATGGTCTCTCGTACACCTGTGATGATTATCAATATGTTTTACAGCAGCAATTATTAAAAATAAATTATTGAAATATTACAGAATCCCATCCGTTTCAATGTAATCTTTAGAAAAATCATAAGAAATCCAAAAAACATAGTTATCACCCAACAACTATACATTAATGTGCCCCTAGGTCTCTTGTACACCTGTGATGATTATCAATATGTTTTACAGCAGCAATTATTAATAATAAATTATTGAAATATTACAGAATCCCATCCGTTTCAATGTAATCTTTAGAAAAATCATAAGAAATCCAAAACATAGTTATCACCCAACAACTATATATTAATGTGCCCCATGGTCTCTTGTACACCTGTGATGATTACCAATATGTTTTACAGTAACAATTATTAATAATAAAATATTGAAATATTACAGAATCCCCATCGATTTCAAAATAATCTTGCAAAAAATCATAAAAAAATCAAAAAACATAGTTATCACCCAACAACTATACATTAATGTGCCCCATGGTCTCTTGTAAAGCTGTGATGATTATCAATATGTTTTACAGCAGCAAGTATTAATAATACATTATTGAAATATTACAGAATCCCATCCGTTTCAATGTAATCTTTAGAAAAATCTAAACAAATCCAAAAAACATAGTTATCACCCAACAACTATATATTAATGTTCCCCATGGTCTCTTGTACACATGTGATGATTATCAATATGTTTTACAGCAGCATTTATTAAGAATAAATTATTGAAATATTACAGAATCCCATCCATTTCAATGTAATCTTTAGAAAAATCATAAAAAATCTAAAAAACATAGTTATCGACCAACAACTATATATTAATGTGCCCCATGGTCTCTTGTACACCTGTGATGATTATCAATATGTTTTACAGTAGCAATTATTAATAATAAATTATTGAAATATTACAGAATCCCATCCATTTCAATGTAATCTTTAGAAAAATCATAAAAAAATCTAAAAAACATAGTTATCGACCAACAACTATATATTAATGTTCCCCATGGTCTCTTGTACACCTGTGATGATTATCAATATGTTTTACAGCAGCATTTATTAAGAATAAATTATTGAAATATTACAGAATCCCATCCATTTCAATGTAATCTTTAGAAAAATCATAAAAAATCTAAAAAACATAGTTATCGACCAACAACTATATATTAATGTGCCCCATGGTCTCTTGTACACCTGTGATGATTATCAATATGTTTTACAGCAGCATTTATTAAGAATACATTATTGAAATATTACAGAATCCCATCCATTTCAATGTAATATTTAGAAAAATCATAAAAAAATCTAAAAAACATAGTTATCGACCAACAACTATATATGAATGTGCCCCATGGTCTCTTGTACACCTGTGATGATTATCAATATGTTTTACAGTAGCAATTATTAATAATAAATTATTGAAATATTACAGAATCCCATCCATTTCAATTTAATCTTTAGAAAAATCATAACAAATCCAAAAAACATAGTTATCACCCAACAACTATATATTAATGTTCCCCTAGGTCTCTTGTACACCTGTGATGATTATCAATATGTTTTACAGCAGCAATTATTAATAATAAATTATTGAAATATTACAGAATCCCATCCGTTTCAATTTAATCTTTAGAAAAATCATAAGAAATCCAAAAAACATAGTTATCACCCAACAACTATATATTAATGTGCCCCATGGTCTCTTGTACACCTGTGATGATTACCAATATGTTTTACAGTAGCAATTATTAATAATAAAATATTGAAATATTACAGAATCCCCATCGATTTCAATGTAATCTTGCAAAAAATTATAAAAAATTCTAAAAACATAGTTATCACCCAACAACTATACATTAATGTTCCTCATGGTCTCTTGTAAAGCTGTGATGATTATCAATATGTTTTACAGCAGCAAGTATTAATAATACATTATTGAAATATTACAGAATCCCATCCGTTTCAATGTAATCTTTAGAAAAATCATAACAAATCCAAAAAACATAGTTATCACCCAACAACTATATATTAATGTTCCCCTAGGTCTCTTGTACACCTGTGATGATTATCAATATGTTTTACAGCAGCAATTATTAATAATAAATTATTGAAATATTACAGAATCCCATCCGTTTCAATGTAATCTTTAGAAAAATCATAAGAAATCCAAAAAACATAGTTATCACCCAACAACTATACATTAATGTGCCCCTAGGTCTCTTGTACACCTGTGATGATTATCAATATGTTTTACAGCAGCAATTATTAATAATAAAATATTGAAATATTACAGAATCCCCATCGATTTCAATGTAATCTTGCAAAAAATCATAAAAAATTCAAAAAACATAGTTATCACCCAACAACTATACATCAATGTTCCCCATGGTCTCTTGTACACCTGTGATGATTATCAATATGTTTTACAGCAGCATTTATTAAGAATAAATTATTGAAATATTACAGAATCCCATCCATTTCAATGTAATCTTTAGAAAAATCATAAAAAATCTAAAAAACATAGTTATCGACCAACAACTATATATTAATGTGCCCCATGGTCTCTTGTACACCTGTGATGATTATCAATATGTTTTACAGTAGCAATTATTAATAATAAATTATTGAAATATTACAGAATCCCATCCGTTTCAATGTAATCTTTAGAAAAATCATAAGAAATCCAAAAAACATAGTTATCACCCAACAACTATATATTAATGTGCCCCTAGGTCTCTTGTACACCTGTGATGATTATCAATATGTTTTACAGCAGCAATTATTAATAATGAATTATTGAAATATTACAGAATCCCATCCATTTCAATGTAATCTTTAGAAAAATAAAAATAAATCCAAAAAACATAGTTATCTCCCAACAACTATATATTAATGTTCCCCATGGTCTCTCGTACACCTGTGATGATTATCAATATGTTTTACAGCAGCAACTATTAATAATGAATTATTGAAATATTACAGAATCCCATCCATTTCAATGTAATCTTTAGAAAAATCCAAAAAAATCCAAAAAACATAGTTATCGCCCAACAACTATATATTAATGTTACCCATGGTCTCTCGTACACCTGTGATGATTATCAATATGTTTTACAGCAGCAATTATTAAAAATAAATTATTGAAATATTACAGAATCCCATCCATTTCAATGTAATCTTTAGAAAAATCGAAAAAAATCCAAAAAACATAGTTATCACCCAACAACTATATATTAATGTTCCCCATGGTCTCTTGTACACCTGTGATGATTATCAATATGTTTTACAGCAGCATTTAATAACAATAAATTATTGAGATATTACAGAATCCAATCCGTTTCAATGTAATCTTTAGAAAAATCATAAAAAATCCAAAAAACATAGTTATCGCCCCACAAAACTATATATTAATGTGCCCCATGGTCTCTTGTACACCTGTGATGACTATCAATATGTTTTACAGCAGCATTTATTAAGAATAAATTATTGAAATATTACAGAATCCCATCCATTTCAATGTAATATTTAGAAAAATCATAAAAAAATCTAAAAAACATAGTTATCGACCAACAACTATATATGAATGTGCCCCATGGTCTCTTGTACACCTGTGATGATTATCAATATGTTTTACAGTAGCAATTATTAATAATAAATTATTGAAATATTACAGAATCCCATCCATTTCAATTTAATCTTTAGAAAAATCATAACAAATCCAAAAAACATAGTTATCACCCAACAACTATATATTAATGTTCCCCTAGGTCTCTTGTACACCTGTGATGATTATCAATATGTTTTACAGCAGCAATTATTAATAATAAATTATTGAAATATTACAGAATCCCATCCGTTTCAATTTAATCTTTAGAAAAATCATAAGAAATCCAAAAAACATAGTTATCACCCAACAACTATATATTAATGTGCCCCATGGTCTCTTGTACACCTGTGATGATTACCAATATGTTTTACAGTAGCAATTATTAATAATAAAATATTGAAATATTACAGAATCCCATCGATTTCAATGTAATCTTGCAAAAAATTCTAAAAAATTCTAAAAACATAGTTATCACCCAACAACTATACATTAATGTGCCTCATGGTCTCTTGTAAAGCTGTGATGATTATCAATATGTTTTACAGCAGCAAGTATTAATAATACATTATTGAAATATTACAGAATCCCATCCGTTTCAATGTAATCTTTAGAAAAATCATAACAAATCCAAAAAACATAGTTATCACCCAACAACTATATATTAATGTTCCCCTAGGTCTCTTGTACACCTGTGATGATTATCAATATGTTTTACAGCAGCATTTATTAAGAATAAATTATTGAAATATTACAGAATCCCATCCGTTTCAATGTAATCTTTAGAAAAATCATAAGAAATCCAAAAAACATAGTTATCACCCAACAACTATACATTAATGTGCCCCTAGGTCTCTTGTACACCTGTGATGATTATCAATATGTTTTACAGCAGCAATTATTAATAATAAAATATTGAAATATTACAGAATCCCCATCGATTTCAATGTAATCTTGCAAAAAATCATAAAAAATTCAAAAAACATAGTTATCACCCAACAACTATACATCAATGTTCCCCATGGTCTCTTGTACACCTGTGATGATTATCAATATGTTTTACAGCAGCATTTATTAAGAATAAATTATTGAAATATTACAGAATCCCATCCATTTCAATGTAATCTTTAGAAAAATCATAAAAAATCTAAAAAACATAGTTATCGACCAACAACTATATATTAATGTGCCCCATGGTCTCTTGTACACCTGTGATGATTATCAATATGTTTTACAGTAGCTATTATTAATAATAAATTATTGAAATATTACAGAATCCCATCCGTTTCAATGTAATCTTTAGAAAAATCATAAGAAATCCAAAAAACATAGTTATCACCCAACAACTATATATTAATGTGCCCCTAGGTCTCTTGTACACCTGTGATGATTATCAATATGTTTTACAGCAGCAATTATTAATAATGAATTATTGAAATATTACAGAATCCCATCCATTTCAATGTAATCTTTATAAAAATAAAAAAAAATCCAAAAAACATAGTTATCGCCCAACAACTATATATTAATGTTCCCCATGGTCTCTCGTACACCTGTGATGATTATCAATATGTTTTACAGCAGCAACTATTAATAATGAATTATTGAAATATTACAGAATCCCATCCATTTCAATGTAATCTTTAGAAAAATCCAAAAAAATCCAAAAAACATAGTTATCGCCCAACAACTATATATTAATGTTACCCATGGTCTCTCGTACACCTGTGATGATTATCAATATGTTTTACAGCAGCAATTATTAAAAATAAATTATTGAAATATTACAGAATCCCATCCATTTCAATGTAATCTTTAGAAAAATCGAAAAAAATCCAAAAAACATAGTTATCACCCAACAACTATATATTAATGTTCCCCATGGTCTCTTGTACACCTGTGATGATTATCAATATGTTTTACAGCAGCATTTAATAACAATAAATTATTGAGATATTACAGAATCCAATCCGTTTCAATGTAATCTTTAGAAAAATCATAAAAAATCCAAAAAACATAGTTATCGCCCCACAAAACTATATATTAATGTGCCCCATGGTCTCTTGTACACCTGTGATGACTATCAATATGTTTTACAGCAGCAATTATTAATAATAAATTATTGAAATATTACAGAATCCCATCCATTTCAATGTAATCTTTAGAAAAATCATAAGAAATCCAAAAAACATAGTTATCGCCCAACAACTATATATTAATGTGCCCCATGGTCTCTTGTAAAGCTGTGATGATTATCAATATGTTTTACAGCAGCAATTATTAATAATAAATTATTGAAATATTACAGAATCCCATCCATTTCAATGTAATCTTTAGAAAAATCCAAAAAAATCCAAAAAACATAGTTATCGCCCAACAACTATATATTAATGTGCCCCTAGGTCTCTTGTACACCTGTGATGATTATCAATATGTTTTACAGCAGCAATTATTAATAATGAATTATTGAAATATTACAGAATCCCATCCATTTCAATGTAATCTTTATAAAAATAAAAAAAAATCCAAAAAACATAGTTATCGCCCAACAACTATATATTAATGTTCCCCATGGTCTCTCGTACACCTGTGATGATTATCAATATGTTTTACAGCAGCAACTATTAATAATGAATTATTGAAATATTACAGAATCCCATCCATTTCAATGTAATCTTTAGAAAAATCCAAAAAAATCCAAAAAACATAGTTATCGCCCAACAACTATATATTAATGTTCCCCATGGTCTCTTGTACACCTGTGATGATTATCAATATGTTTTACAGCAGCATTTAATAACAATAAATTATTGAGATATTACAGAATCCAATCCGTTTCAATGTAATCTTTAGAAAAATCATAAAAAATCCAAAAAACATAGTTATCGCCCCACAAAACTATATATTAATGTGCCCCATGGTCTCTTGTACACCTGTGATGACTATCAATATGTTTTACAGCAGCAATTATTAATAATAAATTATTGAAATATTACAGAATCCCATCCATTTCAATGTAATCTTTAGAAAAATCATAAGAAATCCAAAAAACATAGTTATCGCCCAACAACTATATATTAATGTGCCCCATGGTCTCTTGTAAAGCTGTGATGATTATCAATATGTTTTACAGCAGCAATTATTAATAATAAATTATTGAAATATTACAGAATCCCATCCATTTCAATGTAATCTTTAGAAAAATCCAAAAAAATCCAAAAAACATAGTTATCGCCCAACAACTATATATTAATGTTCCCCATGGTCTCTCGTACACCTGTGATGATTATCAATATGTTTTACAGCAGCAATTATTAATAATAAATTATTGAAATATTACAGAATCCCATCCATTTCAATGTAATCTTTTGAAAAATCTAAAAAAGTCCAAAAAACATAGTTATCGCCCAACAACTATATATTAATGTTCCCCATGGTCTCTCGTACACCTGTGATGATTATCAATATGTTTTACAGCAGCAATTATTAATAATAAATTATTGAAATATTACAGAATCCCCATCCATTTCAATGTAATTTAAAAAAAAATCATAAGAAATCCAAAAAACATAGTTATCACCCAACAACTATATATTAATGTGCCCCATGGTCTCTTGTAAAGCTGTGATGATTACCAATATGTTTTACATTAGCAATTATTAATAATAAAATATTGAAATATTACAGAATCCCATCCATTTCAATGTTATCTTTAGAAAAATCATAAAACGATCCAAAAAACATAGTTATCACCCAACAACTATATAATAATGTGCCCCATGTTCTCTTGTAAAGCTGTGATTATTATCAATATGTTTTACAGCACCAATTATGAATAATAAAGTATTGAAATATTACAGAATCCCATCCATTTCAATGTAATCTTTAGAAAAATCATAAAAAATCCAAAAAACATAGTTATCACCCAACAACTATATATTAATGTGCCCCATGGTCTCTTGTACACCTGTGATGATTACCAATATGTTTTACAGTAGCAAGTATTAATAATAAATTATTGAAATATTACAGAATCCCATCCATTTCAATGTAATTTTTCAAAAAAATCATAAAAGATTCAAAAAACATAGTTATTATAGTGTAGCTTTAAGCAACTGCTTACTATGGGACACATACACGTCCCCCAGGGGAGCCCCCAGTTGTGACAACCCTTACCCACACGCTTGCCCAAGGCCTCAGGACCTGCCCCCGGCAGGACCCTGACCTACAGGCACCCCAGACCCCTCGGGTCGGGACGCGTTGGACTGAAAAGGCAAAACCTTGACGGACATAAATCCTGTCCGTCACCAATACTGGATAAAACCTATATTATCCAACCAGTGACAGAGAAACCAAGGCCTCCTCCTCCCTGGACCATGCCTAGCCGGTCCCAGGAGGGCAAGGAAGGCCAGCCAGGTAGGAAGAGAAGCATGCCCCCGGGCACCCCTCGCATTCCCTACCATGAAACTGGCCACTGCAAACTTACAGGGAGAAGAAACATGCCCCAAGGCAAGTTTACACTCCCCCACCAGTAAGAAAGGTGCAAAAAGGTTGAGAAACGACCAATTAAACCGTGACGGGGAGAGAGAGAGCACGCCTCGCAGACCCCGTCGGAACCCGGCTGCTGCACTCACACAAGGAGAAAAGACATGCCCCAAGGCATGTCCAGACTCTTCTATCCGGAGTCAGCTCCCACACCCAAGACTGTACGCGCCATCGTAGATGCCGCCACGTCAAGGCTGTAAGAAGATGCAAAGGTCGAGGGAGATGACCAGTCAACCGCGGAGCAGATCACCTGCATCGACACCCCTTTGTAAAGGGCCCAAGATACAGCTACGCTCCAAGCAGAGAGGGCCCTCAGTCCCAGTGGAATAGGGACCCCTCTACTCTCATACGCCAACCGAATCGCCTCCACAATCCATCTGGACAGGGTCGGTTTAGCCATCGCCTACCTCTGACCTCGGCCAAAGGCGACGAAAGGCTGAGACGACCTACGGCCCATAGCTGTCCTCTAACAGTAGAGCTTCAGAGCCCTCACTGGACAGAGACAAAGTAACCGTTCATGCTTTGCCGAAAAGAACGGCGGAGGATGAAAAGCCCCCAGTCCCCGCAACTGCGCCGGTGTGGGACACAAAGGCCAAGTTGGGTTTCAACAAAACCCTCCTGCCGTCGTCCGAAAACAACATGCAGCCCCACTCACCGAGAGCGCCTGCATGTCACAGACGCGTCATGCCGTAAAAAGGGCCACCAGGAGCACCGTTTTGAGGCTTCAAGGTGGAGAAGGCCAAGTCGTGGTCCAGCCTGCCCAGCAGGTAGATCAGAACGCTTCTCCCGGGTGCCTGAAAAGCAATCACCGGAGGTGACTACTCTGCAAAATGCGTCTCCACCCCTAGACCTGATTCGTCCAACACTGGAAAGGATCAGGATCCAGGGCGGAGTGGTCCTGCTGGTGGTACCAGCGTGGGGCTCTTGGAGGTCGGAGATCACTCCCCTCCTCTGTGATGAGCCATGGCCTCTCCCCCGGTTCAGGAACCTCCTGAGACAGGGTGGGGACGAGGTGTTCCACGAGGACCCCCAGGGACTAGACCTGTGGGTTTACCCCGTGAAGAGTCGAGTCTGGGCCCGCAAGGGCTGCCCCCCTGACGTGGTGGCCACCTTTCAGGGGGCGAGAGCAGAATCCACCGGAGGTCGGTACGATATCTGGTGGAATATGTTCGAAACATGGTGCCTGGAGTAGCATGCCCGGCCAACCCATGTGCCAAGGCGTCTACTCCCAAGGTGATCGATTGAGAAGAACCACGAGCACTCCGCGTTCTTCTTGGAGCCACCAGGCCGACTTGGGCCCGGCCGAACCGGGCCCAGATCAGGCCCAACGTCCTCGGACATAGTGGCCAGTCCCCGTACCGGAGCCCTGGTTTTGGACAACCGGTCTGCACCGCTGTCTCAGGAGGCCCGGTACATGAGTGGCGCGTAGTGAAGCCGAATGTTGTACGCTCCAAGGCGTCAGCACGCGCGCTAATCTGACCAAAACAAGAGACCCCAAGCCTCCTTGTTTGTAGGCAGAACACATACCAGGCCGACTTGGGCCCGGCCGAACCGGGCCCAGATCAGGCCCAACGTCCTCGGACATAGTGGCCAGTCCCCGTACCGGAGCCCTGGTTTTGGACAACCGGTCTGCACCGCTGTCTCAGGAGGCCCGGTACATGAGTGGCGCGTAGTGAAGCCGAATGTTGTACGCTCCAAGGCGTCAGCACGCGCGCTAATCTGACCAAAACAAGAGACCCCAAGCCTCCTTGTTTGTAGGCAGAACACATACCAGGCCGACTTGGGCCCGGCCGAACCGGGCCCAGATCAGGCCCAACGTCCTCGGACATAGTGGCCAGTCCCCGTACCGGAGCCCTGGTTTTGGACAACCGGTCTGCACCGCTGTCTCAGGAGGCCCGGTACATGAGTGGCGCGTAGTGAAGCCGAATGTTGTACGCTCCAAGGCGTCAGCACGCGCGCTAATCTGACCAAAACAAGAGACCCCAAGCCTCCTTGTTTGTAGGCAGAACACATCGTTGTGACATTCTCCGTTCTGACCAGGACATGGCACCCCACGATGTGGCTCTTGAAACCCTCGAGAGCGAGGAAGACTCCCAGCAACTCCAGGTATCCTCACCTGAGAAGCTGGCGTCCATGGTAATCACCTTCCAGGACACTACTGTGCCTACCCGTATCCTGACCCCTCTGGATATAGGAAGGCCGTGTGTGTTCATGGTTCGAGTGACGACACAAACTGTGATGTCACTACCACTTTCCGTGAGCCCATGGTATCCTCAGAGACCGCATCCATTGCTGGAAAGGTCTCTCGTGGAATCTGCCCAACCGGGTCAGGCGTATGGCCGAAGCCATGAGACCTGCGGCTTGCATGCATGTCCTGCACATGACCCGGCGCCCCAGGCGCAGGGAGCGCACACATGTCAAAGAGCTCGCCGTCCTGTCCTGAGACAGGCGCGCAACCATCGTGGTGGAATCCAAAATTCCCACGAAGGTGGCTAGCTGGGAAGAATCAGAGCGCACTCCTGAGCGTCGATTGTGAAGCCCAGGGACTGCAGGTGCGTAATGGCCACCTCCGTGTGCCGTGCCACCTCCACCCTGGAGTCCGCTGCCAGCAGCCAGTTGTCTACATATGTCGCCAGACGCAGACCCTGCTGCCGCAGCGGGGCTATCGCCTCCGTGCACAGTCACTGATTGCACCCTTGCTCAGGAGAGCTGAAACCTCTTCCCTCAGCGTTATGGCCGCTTGGCCCGACGCGTGGGAGAACACTATCTTGCCCAATAATGGAGGTTTGCTCGAAAATTGCAACCTGTATCCTGTTAACATGGTGCGCAGCACCCAAGGATTCGGTTTGCATGCTTTCCATTCGGAAAATCATCGAGCGAGAGGGTTCGTGGGGATGGTGGGGGCTGCTGACGTCACCTGCCACGTCGGGCTCTGACCGATCGACGGTGGGGAAAGCCCGTGACGTAGACGGGGAATCCCACACACCGTAGACATCCGCCCTGTAGCATTGCTCGGTAGCGCTAGCTGGGCTAATGTCGGTCTCGTCACAGAGCGCGCGCCCGTTCCCATGGGGATACGAGACGCTGTCGGCTCTCCAGACGTAGTCTCGGAACCTTGCCCCGGTGTAGTACTTACCCAGCTTTCTTGTCGTCCTTACGCCTTACGTCCTGGAAACCAAGAGAGCTATCGGGTCGCTCCCAGGAACTAGCTATGGTGGAGGACGCCCTGGATGCACCACGCTGACGTCCAGAGGTGCGTCTGCCGCCCGCAGCCCCTTGCTGTTGAGGCCTGGCCACAGCGGGGGTTACGGGGGTTGAGAGGAGGCCTGTGGTTGTCTCCTCGAGCTGCTTCTCCGCCGCCTTGGTCTTGATGATCCAGTCGGAAGCGGTGTCGAAGAGGTTGTCCGGTTTGAGCGAGAGGCTTTTCAGACCCGAGGTCAAGATGGCCTTGCAACCAGAGGCGAGCTCGAGCCACTGTAGTCTCTCTAAGTCGGCTGTGAGAGCCATGTTGGGCCTACATCCTCCTCCTCGTCCACCACCACGATGAATTCCTCGTCCTCGCCGTCCGAGTTGCTGCATTCCGTGGCAGTGTCTCCCCACGCGGCGATGGAGGTGGTCTTCTTTCGTGTATCGTCGTCATATGTCCAGCTCAGTGTCACAGAGCCACGCTCTCGTCTCTGGTCCCACTTGGAAGAGGCCAGCCTCTGAAGGAGGTCTGTACAGAGGACAGGTGGTGATTATATGTTCGGCAGTCTGCTCAGGCTCGCCACACTCACATACTGCGCTGTCTGCCAGGCCCCACTCCTTCATGGACGATTTGAAGCGACCAACCCCTGTACGGAGGCGGTTCAGCAGGGTCCAATGCCGGCGTGGTAGGTGTTCTCCTTCAACTCCATCTCCCGGGTCTGGGATGTGGTGGTGCAGACGTGTGGGTTCAGCCGACTCCCATTCCTGCTTCCAGGAAGTTGCTAGCCATGCCCTTGTAGACAGGTCCTCAGGGATGGAACCAATCATCTCTTGAGCTGTCCTGTTGTAGGGGTGACGGGACTTGAGTCTGCTTGGGGACGCTGCCTTAGTTGTTGTATCGTGCAGGATATGCCAGTCATGTTCTTGGGCTTTCCTTGCAAGTGCGAGGGTAGCGGCCTCTCGTCGGAGACCGGCCGGGGCAATTCCCGCGAGGACTGGCAGGTAGGACACGGGGGTGGGCTTCAAGCAGCCAGTTATGATCCGAAGGGCGTTGTTGATGATAGGATCAACCTTCTTCACATGTGGGCTTCTACTCCAGACTGGGGCGCAGTATTCGGCAGCAGAGAACACCAGGGCTTGTGTGGAGATTCGTAGAGTCCTGGCGGAGGCACCCCAGGTTGTGCCAGCGAGGCGGCGGATAAGCGAGACCCTTGCTGTCACTTTGGCTCTCACTTCCTCAAGGTGCTGTTTGTAGGACAGTGTCCTGTCCAGCCGAACACCGAGGTACTTGGGGGCTAGTTGGTGCTCCAGGCGCTTGTTGTCAACGGACACCGACAGTTCCCTTTTGGCCTCTCTGTTGCACAGGTGGTATGCGGCCGAGACAGTCTTCCCAGTACTGAGCTGCAGACGCCACTTGCGAAGGTAGGCAGCCAAGATGCCCATGTCCTGGTTGAGCCCCTGTTCCACTGCTGACCATGTTGGTCGACGCAGTATGATGGCCAGATCATCTGCGTAACCATATTGCCTGGATGTTGTCTCCGGGAGGTCGTGGATGTAAATATTAAACAGCAGTGGTGAGAGGACAGACCCCTGTGGCACCCCGTTTCTCAATCTCCTCAGTCTGCTTCGCTGGCCATCGCTGGTCCGGAGGATGAAGCTGCGGTTGGACAGCATCTCTATTATGAACTTCACCATGTGCCGGTCTGGGATAGTCCTCAGCAGCTTCAGGTGAAGTCCACGGTGCCAGACGGTGTCGTATGCGGCTGTTAGGTCGAGCAACACTACCCCAGCTTTCTCTTTGGCCTGAAAGCTGTCCTCGATGTCCTGGGTGAGCAGGGTTACTTGATCTACTGTTGATCTGCCCCGCCGGAAACCAGCCTGTTCCCTTGGAAGCTGTGGGTCTACTACTGGCTCTATGCGGCTGAGGATCATCCTCTCCAGAATCTTAAATGGGACGCAGAGCAGTGAGATGGGTCTGTAGGCCTTGGGGTCTTCCGCAGTTTTGCCTGGTTTCAGTAGGGCGATAACAGCAGCACGGCGCCAGGTCTTCGGTAGTTTGGACCTCTGGAAGCAGGATGAGAAAAAAGAGCACAGCCAGGCAGATGTTGTCTCACTCTGGTGGGTCACGAACTCTGGGTGGATGTTGTCATGCCCCGGGGACTTGCCTTGCCTAAGGTTGCCGATGGCCGCCCTAAGTTCAGCTGTTGTGAACTGTCCGGACATGTCAACATCGACACTGGGTGCCCTAGAGAGGGAAGATACCTCGCACAGTGTAGAGCGGGCGAAGTTCTTATCTGCACCTTGAAACTGGCTGTTCTTCAGGAGCTGGGCTGCAATGGCATCTGCTGTCACAGGGCACTTGGGGGGTGTAGTTTTCCTGCCAGTGAGCTGGTTGATAATCTGCCACGGCTTACGGCTGGAATGGGTGAAGTCGATTGACTCAACGGATTCAGTCCATCTGGCCCTTCGGGTGGCGTCCAGCTTGTGGAGTAGTGCCGTTGCAGTCGCTTCCACATCCTCCCTTGAGCCAGCCTGCTGATGTTCACGCAGGAGGTGGTTGCACTCTTCGTCCCAGCCCGGGATGTAGCTCGCATTGTAGCCGCGAGGGATCGTCTTCTTTGCTGCACTTAGGAGCACTTCGCAGTAGGCTGTATATGCTGAGTCCACATCAGCGATGTCTGTGTCCGGGAGACAGGCTGATGTTCTCTCTGTCTCCGTGGTGAATGCCTGCCAGTTGGCCTTCCGGAAGTTCCACCTACGGACAGGTTTACCCTCTACCGGCTGCACCAGTGAGGGGACTTTGATGACAGATGGTCGGTGGTGTGACCGGGGGAATCTATCAATGACCTGTCTCTCCGGAATTGGGTCGCTGTTGTGGCATACAGCAAATGCGAGGTCTGGGTTGGTGAAGGTGTTCCATCTTGAAGAGTGGAAACTTGGTGGCTCTTTGGGGTCGAACAGGAGCTGAGCATTGGCGTTGGAGGCCCACTCACACAGCGTCTCTCCGTCTGGTGTAGTGTGGGAGTATCCCCAGTCAGTGTGCTGGCAGTTAAAGTCCCCTGCATAGATGGCAGGTGCCTGGGCAAGCGGGAGGGCCGACACGGTCAGTGTAGATGGTGGAGGCTTGTACACATTTACAACAGATGTTGCCTGTATCTTGGTGGACAGCCACTCAATGCTGGCACCTGGTGGGGATTGGCCAGTGGCTGTCCACCCAAGATCAGACCTCACAAAGGTCGCAATTCCGTGATGTCTGCTGGGGATGGAACCGGCTAGGTGGAACCCGGGCAGCTTGAGGGTGTCTTCAGCCATACAGTGGGTTTCCTGTAGGAGGACGGCTGCAACCTTGTGGGAGTCGGCGAGGTGACTTATGATCTCGAGTTTGGCGTTGGTGAGGCCCTCGACGTTTAGCTGGAGCACTGCCAGACCTTGGTGGTCGACCGTCGGGATGGATACCCGTCCTGGCGTGGACTTGCATCCCCCCGACTTTTTACGCCTTGGTCTGCCAGCTTGACGATGATTGGGTGGCGACATTGGTTTCACGAGCTGGTCTTTCACCATCTCTCGTTACTTGCAGGGGAGGCCGCGTGGAGGCTGTCGTCTTCTCCCCCGAATGGAGGTGGTGGGGGAGAAGGATGGGAGAACCGACAGCCTCGGCAGCGACCTCTCGGTCGGGGGATGAGGGAGCGGCCCTCCACTGATGGCTCCACTGGCGCGTGGGGCCGAGTGGAGCGGAGGGCCCAAGGCCCCCGGGCTAGTGCGAGCTTCCTCGGTGCCTTTGCTGGGGGAGCTTCGGGGCTAGCACCGCCGCTTGTCGAGGCCGCTAGGTCCATGGCCCTTTGCAGGCGCCGGTCTAGCTGGGCCTCGGAGAACATCCCGCATGGCCCGCAGCCGCCTTTGTCCTGACCCCGCTCGCAAGCCAGCAAGCCATGGCTCGGGCCAAGGCAGGAGATGCAGAGGCAGTGGTCGTCGTCCGCAGCGACCAGGAAACCGCATCCTCAGAACGCGCAATGACGAGGTGCCTCCATCTTTTCCCTCTTCCGTCGAGACACGAGACGAACAAAAGGCTAGGCTGCTAGCCTTCGTTGGCTCCGTGTGCTTCACGTTGGCAGAGTGGAAGAAGAGCTCATGTGACGCAGTGGTATTGATACCACTACCGGTTTCCGGTTTGCGTCATACGGCCCTTATCCAATGGACATTGGAGTTCCGTGAGTCCTGTTGTTCCTCTGTGCGATTGCCAGGGGGCGATGATATCCCAGAGTAAGCAGTTGCTTAAAGCTACGCTATAATTTTTGAAAAATGACATTGAAATGGATGGGATTCTGTAATGTTTCAATACTTTATTTTATTAATAATTGCTGCTGTAAAACATATTGATAATCATCACAGGTGTTCAGGAGACCATGGGGCACATTAATATATAGTTGTTGGGTGATAACTATGTTTTTGGATTTTTTTATGATTTTTCTAAAGATTACATTGAAATGGATGGGATTCTGTAATATTTCAATAATTTATTATTAATAATTGCTGCTGTAAAACATATTGATAATCATCACAGGTGTACAAGAGACCATGGGGAACATTAATATATAGTTGTTGGGTGATAACTATGTTTTTGGATTTTTTAATGATTTTTCTAAAGATTACATTGAAATGGATGGGATTCTGTAATATTTCAATAATTTATTATTAATAATTGCTGCTGTAAAACATATTGATAATCATCACAGGTGTACGAGAGACCATGGGGCACATTAATGTATAGTTGTTGGGCGATAACTATGTTTTTTGGATTTTTTTCGATTTTTCTAAAGATTACATTGAAACGGATGGGATTCTGTAATATTTCAATAATTTATTATTAATAATTACTGCTGTAAAACATATTGATAATGATCACAGGTGTACAAGAGACCATGGGGAACATTAATATATAGTTTTTGGGTGATAACTAAGTTTTTTGGATTTTTTTTGGATTTTTCTAAAGATTACATTGAAACGGATGGGATTCTGTAATATTTCAATAATTTATTATTAATAATTGCTGCTGTAAAACATATTGATAATCATCACAGGTGTACGAGAGACCATGGGGCACATTAATATATAGTTGTTGGGCGATAACTATGTTTTTTGGATTTTTTTGGATTTTTCTAAAGATTACATTGAAATGGATGGGATTCTGTAATATTTCAATAATTTATTATTAATAATTGCTGCTGTAAAACATATTGATAATCATCACAGGTGTACGAGAGACCATGGGGCACATTAATGTATAGTTGTTGGGCGATAACTATGTTTTTGGATTTTTTTATGATTTTTCTAAAGATTACATTGAAATGTATGGGATTCTGTAATATTTCAATAATTTATTATTAATAAATGCTGCTGTAAAACATATTGATAATCATCAGAGGTGTACAAGAGACCATGGGGAACATTAATATATATTTTTTGGGTGATAACTATGTTTTTTGGATTTTTTTCGATTTTTCTAAAGATTACATTGAAACGGATGGGATTCTGTAATATTTCAATAATTTATTATTAATAATTGCTGCTGTAAAACATATTGATAATCATCACAGGTGTACGAGAGACCATGGGGCACATTAATATATAGTTGTTGGGCGATAACTATGTTTTTTGGATTTTTTTGGATTTTTCTAAAGATTACATTGAAATGGATGGGATTCTGTAATATTTCAATAATTTATTATTAATAATTGCTGCTGTAAAACATATTGATAATCATCACAGGTGTACAAGAGACCATGGGGAACATTAATATATAGTTGTTGGGTGATAACTATGTTTTTTGGATTTTTAATGATTTTTTAAAAAATTACATTGAAATGGATGGGATCTTGTAATATTTCAATAATTTATTATTAATATTTGCTGCTGTAAAACATATTGATAATCATCACAGGTGTACAAGAGACCATGGGGCACATTAATATATAGTTGTTGGGCAATAACTCTGTTTTTTGGACTTTTAATGATTTTTCTAAAGATTACATTGAAATGGATGGGATTCTGTAATATTTCAATAATTTATTATTAATAAATGCTGCTGTAAAACATATTGATAATCATCACAGGTGTACAAGAGACCATGGGGAACATTAATATATAGTTGTTGGGTGATAACTATGTTTTTTGGATTTCTTATGATTTTTCTAAACATTACATTGAAATGGATGGGATTCTGTAATATTTCAATAATTTATTATTAATAATTGCTGCTGTAAAACATATTGATAATCATCACAGGTGTACGAGAGACCATGGGGCACATTAATGTATAGTTGTTGGGCGATAACTATGTTTTTTGGATTTTTTTCGATTTTTCTAAAGATTACATTGAAATGGATGGGATTCTGTAATATTTCAATAATTTATTATTAATAATTGCTGCTGTAAAACATATTGATAATCATCACAGGTGTACAAGAGACCTAGGGGCACATTAATATATAGTTGTTGGGTGATAACTATGTTTTTTGGATTTCTTATGATTTTTCTAAAGATTACATTGAAACGGATGGGATTCTGTAATATTTCAATAATTTATTATTAATAATTGCTGCTGTAAATCATATTGATAATCATCAAAGGTGTACAAGAGACCATGGGGCACATTAATATATAGTTGTTGGGCGATAACTATGTTTTTGGGATTTTTAATGATTTTTCTAAAGATTACATTGAAATGGATGGGATTCTGTAATATTTCAATAATTTATTATTAATAATTGCTACTGTAAAACATATTGATAATCATCACAGGTGTACAAGAGACCATGGGGTGCATTAATATATAGTTGTTGAGTGATAACTATGTTTTTTGGATTTTTTTCGATTTTTCTAAAGATTACATTGAAATGGATGGGATTCTGTAATATTTCAATAATTTATTATTAATAATTGCTGCTGTAAAACATATTGATAATCATCACAGGTGTACAAGAGACCTAGGGGCACATTAATATATAGTTGTTGGGTGATAACTATGTTTTTTGGATTTCTTATGATTTTTCTAAAGATTACATTGAAACGGATGGGATTCTGTAATATTTCAATAATTTATTATTATTCATAATTGGTGCTGTAAAACATATTGATAATCATCACAGGTGTACAAGAGACCTAGGGGCACATTAATATATAGTTGTTGGGTGATAACTATGTTTTTTGGATTTCTTATGATTTTTCTAAACATTACATTGAAACGGATGGGATTCTGTAATATTTCAATAATTTATTATTATTCATAATTGGTGCTGTAAAACATATTGATAATCATCACAGGTGTACAAGAGACCTAGGGGCACATTAATATATAGTTGTTGGGTGATAACTATGTTTTTTGGATTTCTTATGATTTTTCTAAACATTACATTGAAATGGATGGGATTCTGTAATATTTCAATAATTTATTATTAATAAATACTGCTGTAAAACATATTGATAATCATCACAGGTGTACAAGAGACCATGGGGAACATTAATATATAGTTGTTGGGTGATAACTATGTTTTTTGGATTTCTTATGATTTTTCTAAACATTACATTGAAATGGATGGGATTCTGTAATATTTCAATAATTTATTATTAATAATTGCTGCTGTAAAACATATTGATAATCATCAAAGCTTTACAAGAGACCATGGGGCACATTAATATATAGTTGTTGGGCGATAACTATGTTTTTTGGATTTTTTTCGATTTTTCTAAAGATTACATTGAAATTGATGGGATTCTGTAATATTTCAATAATTTATTATTAATAATTGCTGCTGTAAAACATATTGATAATCATCACAGGTGTACAAGAGACCATGGGGCACATGCAATATAGTTGTTGGGCGATAACTATGTTTTTTGGATTCGTTATGATTTTTCTAAAGATTACATTGAAATGGATGGGATTCTGTAATATTTCAATAATTTTTTATTAATAATTGCTGCTTTAAATCATATTGATAATCATCAAAGGTGTACAAGAGACCATGGGGCACATTAATATATAGTTGTTGGGCGATAACTATTTTTTTGGGATTTTTAATGATTTTTCTAAAGATTACATTGAAATGGATGGGATTCTGTAATATTTCAATAATTTATTATTAATAATTGCTACTGTAAAACATATTGATAATCATCACAGGTGTACAAGAGACCATGGGGTGCATTAATATATAGTTGTTGAGTGATAACTATGTTTTTTGGATTTTTAATGATTTAAAAAAAAATTACATTGAAATGGATGGGATCTTGTAATATTTCAATAATTTATTATTAATAATTGCTGCTGTAAAACATATTGATAATCATCACAGGTGTACGAGAGACCATGGGGCACATTAATGTATAGTTGTTGGGCGATAACTATGTTTTTTGGATTTTTTTCGATTTTTCTAAAGATTACATTGAAACGGATGGGATTCTGTAATATTTCAATAATTTATTATTAATAATTACTGCTGTAAAACATATTGATAATGATCACAGGTGTACAAGAGACCATGGGGAACATTAATATATAGTTGTTGGGTAATAACTAAGTTTTTTGGATTTTTTTTTGATTTTTCTAAAGATTACATTGAAACGGATGGGATTCTGTAATATTTCAATAATTTATTATTAATAATTGCTGCTGTAAAACATATTGATAATCATCACAGGTGTACGAGAGACCATGGGGCACATTAATATATAGTTGTTGGGCGATAACTATGTTTTTTGGATTTTTTTGGATTTTTCTAAAGATTACATTGAAATGGATGGGATTCTGTATTATTTCAATAATTTATTAATTGCTGCTGTAAAACATATTGATAATCATCACAGGTGTACGAGAGACCATGGGGCACATTAATGTATAGTTGTTGGGCGATAACTATGTTTTTGGATTTTTTTATGATTTTTCTAAAGATTACATTGAAATGGATGGGATTCTGTAATATTTCAATAATTTATTATTAATAATTGCTGCTGTAAAACATATCGATAATCATCAGAGGTGTACAAGAGACCATGGGGAACATTAATATATAGTTTTTGGGTGATAACTATGTTTTTTGGATTTTTTTCGATTTTTCTAAAGATTACATTGAAATGGATGGGATTCTGTAATATTTCAATAATTTATTATTAATAATTGCTGCTTTAAATCATATTGATAATCATCAAAGGTGTACAAGAGACCATGGGGCACATTAATATATAGTTGTTGGGCGATAACTATGTTTTTGGGATTTTTAATGATTTTTCTAAAGATTACATTGAAATGGATGGGATTCTGTAATATTTCAATAATTTATTATTAATAATTGCTACTGTAAAACATATTGATAATCATCACAGGTGTACAAGAGACCATGGGGTGCATTAATATATAGTTGTTGAGTGATAACTATGTTTTTTGGATTTTTAATGATTTAAAAAAAAATTACATTGAAATGGATGGGATCTTGTAATATTTCAATAATTTATTATTAACAATTGCTGCTGTAAATCATATTGATAATCATCAAAGGTGTACAAGAGACCATGGGGCACATTAATATATAGTTGTTGGGCGATAACTATGTTTTTGGGATTTTTAATGATTTTTCTAAAGATTACATTGAAATGGATGGGATTCTGTAATATTTCAATAATTTATTATTAATAATTGCTACTGTAAAACATATTGATAATCATCACAGGTGTACAAGAGACCATGGGGTGCATTAATATATAGTTGTTGAGTGATAACTATGTTTTTTGGATTTTTAATGATTTAAAAAAAAATTACATTGAAATGGATGGGATCTTGTAATATTTCAATAATTTATTATTAATAATTGCTAATGTAAAACATATTGATAATCATCACAGGTGTACAAGAGACCATGGGGCACATTAATATATAGTTGTTGGGCGATAACTCTGTTTTTTGGACTTTTAATGATTTTTCTAAAGATTACATTGAAATGGATGGGATTCTGTAATATTTCAATAATTTATTATTAATAAATGCTGCTGTAAAACATATTGATAATCATCACAGGTGTACAAGAGACCATGGGGAACATTAATATATAGTTGTTGGGTGATAACTATGTTTTTTGGATTTCTTATGATTTTTCTAAACATTACATTGAAATGGATGGGATTCTGTAATATTTCAATAATTTATTATTAATAATTGCTGCTGTAAAACATATTGATAATCATCACAGGTGTACGAGAGACCATGGGGCACATTAATGTATAGTTGTTGGGCGATAACTATGTTTTTTGGATTTTTTTTGATTTTTCTAAAGATTACATTGAAATGGATGGGATTCTGTAATATTTCAATAATTTATTATTAATAATTGCTGCTGTAAAACATATTGATAATCATCACAGGTGTACAAGAGACCTAGGGGCACATTAATATATAGTTGTTGGGTGATAACTATGTTTTTTGGATTTCTTATGATTTTTCTAAAGATTACATTGAAACGGATGGGATTCTGTAATATTTCAATAATTTATTATTATTCATAATTGGTGCTGTAAAACATATTGATAATCATCACAGGTGTACAAGAGACCTAGGGGCACATTAATATATAGTTGTTGGGTGATAACTATGTTTTTTGGATTTCTTATGATTTTTCTAAACATTACATTGAAATGGATGGGATTCTGTAATATTTCAATAATTTATTATTAATAAATACTGCTGTAAAACATATTGATAATCATCACAGGTGTACAAGAGACCATGGGGAACATTAATATATAGTTGTTGGGTGATAACTATGTTTTTTGGATTTCTTATGATTTTTCTAAACATTACATTGAAATGGATGGGATTCTGTAATATTTCAATAATTTATTATTAATAATTGCTGCTGTAAAACATATTGATAATCATCACAGGTGTACAAGAGACCATGGGGCACATTAATGTATAGTTGTTGGGCGATAACTATGTTTTTTGGATTTTTTTTCGATTTTTCTAAAGATTACATTGAAATGGATGGGATTCTGTAATATTTCAATAATTTATTATTAATAATTGCTGCTGTAAAACATATTGATAATCATCACAGGTGTACAAGAGACCTAGGGGCACATTAATATATAGTTGTTGGGCGATAACTCTGTTTTTTGGACTTTTAATGATTTTTCTAAAGATTACATTGAAACGGATGGGATTCTGTAATATTTCAATAATTTATTATTAATAATTGCTGCTGTAAAACATATTGATAATCATCACAGGTGTACAAGAGACCATGGGGCACATGCAATATAGTTGTTGGGCGATAACTATGTTTTTTGGATTCGTTATGATTTTTCTAAAGATTACATTGAAATGGATGGGATTCTGTAATATTTCAATAATTTATTATTAATAATTGCTGCTGTAAATCATATTGATAATCATCAAAGGTGTACAAGAGACCATGGGGCACATTAATATATAGTTGTTGGGCGATAACTATGTTTTTGGGATTTTTAATGATTTTTCTAAAGATTACATTGAAATGGATGGGATTCTGTAATATTTCAATAATTTATTATTAATAATTGCTACTGTAAAACATATTGATAATCATCACAGGTGTACAAGAGACCATGGGGTGCATTAATATATAGTTGTTGAGTGATAACTATGTTTTTTGGATTTTTAATGATTAAAAAAAAAATTACATTGAAATGGATGGGATCTTGTAATATTTCAATAATTTATTATTAACAATTGCTAATGTAAAACATATTGATAATCATCACAGGTGTACAAGAGACCATGGGGCACATTAATATATAGTTGTTGGGCGATAACTATGTTTTTTGGACTTTTAATGATTTTTCTAAAGATTACATTGAAACGGATGGGATTCTGTAATATTTCAATAATTTATTATTATTCATAATTGGTGCTGTAAAACATATTGATAATCATCACAGGTGTACAAGAGACCTAGGGGCACATTAATATATAGTTGTTGGGTGATAACTATGTTTTTTGGATTTCTTATGATTTTTCTAAACATTACATTGAAATGGATGGGATTCTGTAATATTTCAATAATTTATTATTAATAAATACTGCTGTAAAACATATTGATAATCATCACAGGTGTACAAGAGACCATGGGGAACATTAATATATAGTTGTTGGGTGATAACTATGTTTTTTGGATTTCTTATGATTTTTCTAAACATTACATTGAAATGGATGGGATTCTGTAATATTTCAATAATTTATTATTAATAATTGCTGCTGTAAAACATATTGATAATCATCACAGCTTTACAAGAGACCATGGGGCACATTAATATATAGTTGTTGGGCGATAACTATGTTTTTTGGATTTTTTTCGATTTTTCTAAAGATTACATTGAAATTGATGGGATTCTGTAATATTTCAATAATTTATTATTAATAATTGCTGCTGTAAAACATATTGATAATCATCACAGGTGTACAAGAGACCATGGGGCACATGCAATATAGTTGTTGGGCGATAACTATGTTTTTTGGATTCGTTATGATTTTTCTAAAGATTACATTGAAATGGATGGGATTCTGTAATATTTCAATAATTTATTATTAATAATTGCTGCTGTAAATCATATTGATAATCATCAAAGGTGTACAAGAGACCATGGGGCACATTAATATATAGTTGTTGGGCGATAACTATGTTTTTGGGATTTTTAATGATTTAAAAAAAAATTACATTGAAATGGATGGGATCTTGTAATATTTCAATAATTTATTATTAATAATTGCTGCTGTAAAACATATTGATAATCATCACAGGTGTACAAGAGACCATGGGGCACATTAATATATAGTTGTTGGGCGATAACTCTGTTTTTTGGACTTTTAATGATTTTTCTAAAGATTACATTGAAATGGATGGGATTCTGTAATATTTCAATAATTTATTATTAATAAATGCTGCTTTAAAACATATTGATAATCATCACAGGTGTACAAGAGACCATGGGGAACATTAATATATAGTTGTTGGGTGATAACTATGTTTTTTGGATTTCTTATGATTTTTCTAAACATTACATTGAAATGGATGGGATTCTGTAATATTTCAATAATTTATTATTAATAATTGCTGCTGTAAAACATATTGATAATCATCACAGGTGTACAAGAGACCATGGGGCACATTAATGTATAGTTGTTGGGCGATAACTATGTTTTTTGGATTTTTTTTCGATTTTTCTAAAGATTACATTGAAATGGATGGGATTCTGTAATATTTCAATAATTTATTATTAATAATTGCTGCTGTAAAACATATTGATAATCATCACAGGTGTACAAGAGACCTAGGGGCACATTAATATATAGTTGTTGGGCGATAACTCTGTTTTTTGGACTTTTAATGATTTTTCTAAAGATTACATTGAAACGGATGGGATTCTGTAATATTTCAATAATTTATTATTAATAATTGCTGCTGTAAAAATATTGATAATCATCACAGGTGTACAAGAGACCTAGGGGCACATTAATATATAGTTGTTGGGTGATAACTATGTTTTTGGGATTTTTAATGATTTTTCTAAAGATTACATTGAAACGGATGGGATTCTGTAATATTTCAATAATTTATTATTAATAATTGCTGCTGTAAAACATATTGATAATCATCACAGGTGTACAAGAGACCATGGGGCACATTAATATATAGTTGTTGGGCGATAACTCTGTTTTTTGGATTTTTTTCGATTTTTCTAAAGATTACATTGAAATGGATGGGATTCTGTAATATTTCAATAATTTATTATTAATAATTGGTGCTGTAAAACATATTTATAATCATCACAGGTGTACAAGAGACCTAGGGGCACATTAATATATAGTTGTTGGGTGATAACTATGTTTTTTGGATTTCTTATGATTTTTCTAAAGATTACATTGAAACGGATGGGATTCTGTAATATTTCAATAATTTATTATTAATAATTGCTGCTGTAAAACATATCGATAATCATCACACGTGTACAAGAGACCTAGGGGCACATTAATATATAGTTGTTGGGTGATAACTATGTTTTTTGGATTTCTTATGATTTTTCTAAACATTACATTGAAATGGATGGGATTCTGTAATATTTCAATAATTTATTCTTAATAAATGCTGCTGTAAAACATATTGATAATCATCACAGGTGTACAAGAGACCATGGGGCACATTAATATATAGTTGTTGGGCGATAACTATGTTTTTTGGATTTTTTTCGATTTTTCTAAAGATTACATTGAAATGGATGGAATTCTGTAATATTTCAATAATTTATTATTAATAATTGCTGCTGTAAAACATATTGATAATCATCACAGGTGTACAAGAGACCATGGGGCACATTAATATATAGTTGTTGGGCGACAACTATGTTTTTTGGATTCGTTATGATTTTTCTAAAGATTACATTGAAATGGATGGGATTCTGTAATATTTCAATAATTTATTATTAATAATTGCTGCTGTAAATCATATTGATAATCATCAAAGGTGTACAAGAGACTATGGGGCACATTAATATATAGTTGTTGGGCGATAACTATGTTTTTGGGATTTTTAATGATTTTTCTAAAGATTACATTGAAATGGATGGGATTCTGTAATATTTCAATAATTTATTATTAATAATTGCTACTGTAAAACATATTGATAATCATCACAGGTGTACAAGAGACCATCGGGTGCATTAATATATAGTTGTTGAGTGATAACTATGTTTTTTGGATTTTTAATGATTTTTTGATAAATTACATTGAAATGGATGGGATCCTGTAATATTTCAATAATTTATTATTAATAATTGCTGCTGTAAAACATATTGATAATCATCACAGGTGTACAAGAGACCATGGGGCACATTAATATATAGTTGTTGGGCGATAACTATGTTTTTTGGATTCCTTATAATTTTTCTAAAGATTACATTGAAATGGATGGATTTCTGTAATATTTCAATAATTTATTATTAACAATTGCTGCTGTAAAACATATTGATAATCATCACAGGTGTACAAGAGACCTAGGGGCACATCAATATATAGTTGTTGGGTGATAACTATGTTTTTTGGATTACTTATGATTTTTCTAAACATTACATTGAAACGGATGGGATTCTGTAATATTTCAATAATTTATTATTAATAATTGCTGCTGTAAAACATATTGATAATCATCACAGGTGTACAAGAGACCTAGGGGCACATTAATATATAGTTGTTGGGTGATAACTATGTTTTTGGGATTTTTAATGATTTTTCTAAAGATTACATTGAAACGGATGGGATTCTGTAATATTTCAATAATTTATTATTAATAATTGGTGCTGTAAAACATATTTATAATCATCACAGGTGTACAAGAGACCTAGGGGCACATTAATATATAGATGTTGGGTGATAACTATGTTTTTTGGATTTCTTATGATTTTTCTAAAGATTACATTGAAACGGATGGGATTCTGTAATATTTCAATAATTTATTATTAATAATTGCTGCTGTAAAACATATTGATAATCATCACACGTGTACAAGAGACCTAGGGGCACATTAATATATAGTTGTTGGGTGATAACTATGTTTTTTGGATTTCTTATGATTTTTCTAAACATTACATTGAAATGGATGGGATTCTGTAATATTTCAATAATTTATTCTTAATAAATGCTGCTGTAAAACATATTGATAATCATCACAGGTGTACAAGAGACCATGGGGAACATTAATATATAGTTGTTGGGTGATAACTATGTTTTTTGGATTCCTTATGATTTTTCTAAAGATTACATTGAAATGGATGGAATTCTGTAATATTTCAATAATTTATTATTAATAATTGCTGCTGTAAAACATATTGATAATCATCACAGCTTTACAAGAGACCATGGGGCACATTAATATATAGTTGTTGGGCGATAACTATGTTTTTTGGATTTTTTTCGATTTTTCTAAAGATTACATTGAAATGGATGGGATTCTGTAATATTTCAATAATGTATTATTAATAATTGCTGCTGTAAAACATATTGATAATCATCACAGGTGTACAAGAGACCATGGGGCACATTAATATATAGTTGTTGGGCGATAACTATGTTTTTTGGATTCCTTATGATTTTTCTAAAGATTACATTGAAATGGATGGAATTCTGTAATATTTCAATAATTTATTATTAATAATTGCTGCTGTAAAACATATTGATAATCATCACAGCTTTACAAGAGACCATGGGGCACATTAATATATAGTTGTTGGGCGATAACTATGTTTTTTGGATTTTTTTCGATTTTTCTAAAGATTACATTGAAATGGATGGGATTCTGTAATATTTCAATAATTTATTATTAATAATTGCTGCTGTAAAACATATTGATAATCATCACAGGTGTACAAGAGACCATGGGGCACATTAATATATAGTTGTTGGGCGACAACTATGTTTTTTGGATTCGTTATGATTTTTCTAAAGATTACATTGAAATGGATGGGATTCTGTAATATTTCAATAATTTATTATTAATAATTGCTGCTGTAAAACATATTGATAATCATCACAGGTGTACAAGAGACCATGGGGCACATTAATATATAGTTGTTGGGCGATAACTCTGTTTTTTGGATTTTTTATGATTTTTCTAAAGATTACATTGAAATGGATGGGATTCTGTAATATTTCAATAATTTATTATTAATAATTGCTGCTGTAAAACATATTGATAATCATCACAGGTGTACAAGAGACCATGGGGCACATTAATATATAGTTGTTGGGCGATAACTATGTTTTTTGGATTTCTTATGATTTTTCTAAAGATTACATTGAAATGGATAGGATTCTGTAATATTTCAATAATTTATTATTAATAATTGCTGCTGTAAATCATATTGATAATCATCACAGGTGTACAAGAGACCATGGGGCACATTATTATATAGTTGTTGGGCGATAACTATGTTTTTTTGATTTTTTATGATTTTTCTAAAGATTACATTGAAATGGATGGGATTCTGTAATATTTCAATAATTTATTATTAATAATTGCTGCTGTAAAACATATTGATAATCATCACAGCTTTACAAGAGACCATGGGGCACATTAATATATAGTTGTTGGGTGATAACTATGTTCTTTGAAGTTTTTATTATTTTTTGGAAAATGACATTGAAAAGGATGGGATTCTGTAATATTTCAATATTTTATTATTAATAATTGCTACTCTAAAACATATTGGTAATCATCAGAGGTGTACAGGAGACCATGGGGCACATTAATATATAGTTGTTGGGTGATAACTATGTTCTTTGAAGTTTTTATGATTTTTTTGAAAAATTACATTGAAATGGATGGGATTCTGTAATATCTCAATAATTTATTATTCATAATTGCTGCTGTAAAACATATTGATAATCATCACAGGTGTACAGGAGACCATGGGGCACATTAATATATAGTTGTTGGGTGATAACTATGTTTCTTGATTTTTTTTAATGATTTTTTGAAAAATTACATTGAAATGGATGGGATTCTGTAATATTTCAATATTTTATTAGTAATAATTGCTACAGTAAAACATATTTATAATCATCCATGGTTTGCAGGAGACCACGGGGCACATTAACATTTAGTCGTTGTGTGATAACTATGTTTTTCTGAATGATTTTCCTAAAATGTACATTGAAATAGATGGGATTCTGTAATATTTAAATATTTTATTATTAATAATCGGTGCAGTAAAATATATTGGTAATAATTACATATTGTAAAGGAGACACTTGGGCACAATAATATTTAGTTGCTGGTTGATAACTCTGTTTTTAGAATTTTCTACGATTTTCCAAAAATTACATTGAATTTGATGGGATTCTGTAATATTTCAATATTTTATTATTAATAATCGGTACAGTAAAATATATTGGTAATATTCACATATTGTAAAGGACACACATGGGCACAATAACATTTAGTTGCAGGGTGATAACTCTGTTTTTAGATTTTTTTATGATTTTCCAAAAAATTACATTGAACTGTACTGGATTCTGTAATATTAAAATATTTTATTATTAATAATTTGTGCAGTAAAACATTTCGGTAATAATTACAGACGAGAACATTAGACACAAACAATGTTTTTAGATTGTTTTATTACATTTTTACATGTATATATTGAAGTAACTGGGATTTACGATTTCATTGAACGCACCATCAGTTCGCCTAACCGTAAAAAGCCACGTAGCTGCGCAATCATTTTTGAAGTACGGCTAGTGCGACTGACTCTTTCTGAAGAGCGGCCAGCGTGACCGCAGTACTCTTTTGATCACAGCACTCAGCTCACCAGACAGCCAACCACCAACATCAACATCCCAACAACCTCACCCAGCCGAACCAATGCAACACCCTGCCCTCACCGACGACAAAATCCTGACCACCGTTACAAACCAGCCAACAAACAGCCAGACTTTTCACAACTCGCCTTCCAGCCGCCAAACAGACAGACAACAGAAACAAATCACAGTTGAAAAAACAATAACAAAAAAAAAAAGTTTAAGGTCCAAAATATGATTTATGTTCTATATGTTTTGGTTATAAATAAAAAAAAAATGGATCAAAGAAACATTTTGTCATTCTTTAAAATGTTATATGAATTTGTTGTTGTAAAGATGCATTTTAGTTATACAATTTCGCACTTTACATTTTGACAGAAGAAAATTGTATGAAATGTTTCAACGTTCCTTACATAATGAATACTTTGTACAAAGGGACCCTTTGTCCTAAGGCAAATAGGATAACTGCTAAAATACTAATAGATATCCTTCATTACAATCAACATTTTGGAACTGGAATAGCACCTTCATACCGAAATGTAAATCTATCTAGTTCTGCACCAAAAAACTCCATTCCCATAGAAAAGCATTGGCACAACCCACCCTCAAAGAAAGGGCAATGCCAACCGTTTGTGACAGAAGTCACAAGTCTAGATAATTACTCCAGAAATCTACTTTGACCATTTAAAAGGCACCACAAGTGGTGCGTATTTGGAAATACGAACCAACGACGCACTCGCGTATATTACTTTATATTAGCCAGTGCACTGACAGCTATAACTCCAGAAATAAGCCATAAATAAAGTCCAATTTTATTACAAATAATTGTACTTTTCCTTCAAGCTTGACGTATGACCCCTCTCTACTTTTTCAGGAATATGAGGCAGCACATAATCCTGATAGCCCATCACAGAGACATGGCCCATTAGAACCCCTGTCCTCCAACTTCATTGTGACTGGCCGTATTACTCTCAGTCACCATATTTAAGAGACACTTGCATTTGGCTCTGTAGACCTATACCCTGAAAGCGGCATTTGCCGAAACGTTGGTAACCTTTACTTTGGTTCTAAAATACACTGTTACACTTATGTAACAACAGTATGTGCGGACACATTTTGTGTTTTGGACAATTTCAGTTCATTGAGTCTTCTCTCTTACGTCGACCCAGAATAGTTCGTTGCATAGTCCGAAAGGCTTCGTTAATATTATATATTATTATTAAATTAATTGAAATATGTTACATTCGGTGGGGGATAATCAAGGACACGTGGCCTGTGGTATAAATGTCCTTCAGAAGCAGTGATTTATAAATAATTAAGTAGCTATACTCAATGTTTAAGTACTTTTCACTTTATTATTAGAGTATTCCTACTTTTCAGTATTTTTATTCCACCGTGACTTGAGCCCTTTACACATTGTCGCCAGATGAAAACAGCTGATCTACATGCTCATCGCAACATATTATGAGCTTGTACATCTGCTACTTTCAATAGCTTTTTACATGTCATACAATTAAACACTTGTGAAATGGAACATGATTGACTACTTTTGAACTTTAATTTTTACACCACACCATTTTTGTACTTTTACTCCATTACATTTTGATGCCAAAACTTTGCTACAGAGTATTTCTACATTGCATTATTGATACCTTCAATGATTTTTTTTTAAAAGTACTTTTCCCACCACTATTTACAATCACTTGATTTGTCACTAGACATAACGACCGCCCGCCCCCACCAACAACACAAATTGTCGCACATCAACCTATAGTGCTGTAAAATAAACACATAGGCCTACATTACACTTAAATACAATTGAAGGATTTTTACTTTACATTTCCTATTGTCTATATACTTTTACTCTACATCTCAAAGTCAAGCATACTACTTTTACTCCAGCACAAGTATTGTAAAACATTCGTTAGTGTTATAACCCACCGGGTCTAGGGGAGTGCAAATTAAAGCAACAAAGCGATCTGGTTCAAGCCAAAAGTAGGTTTTTATTACACAAATATTACGTTGTGGCATACAATCGGTGCAAATAATTAATAAAGAAGTGCTACAAGTACCGAATCAGTGATCACAGCGCATAACCAAATCCAAAAAAACAGAATATTCAGAAAGTCAATTGTAGAACCCCCAAATCCGAATTCCGACCCAGTCACCTAAATAAATAACCCCTATACCTACCTGACGAAGTTTCCGAGCTTACTTCAACAAACATAAATACAATGTGAATCGAACCTTCCCTCTACCATGGTGTTAACAGTAAGAAGAATACAATTAAGCACTTACTAGACTACCTGCCCTGGATCGACTCTAGCTCTAAATATATATTAGAGACTCCAGTAGCAACGTGTACAAAACGGAACACGAATGAACACAAACAAACTGATGAGGCTCGAGCTCCTCTACGCTTCTAGGCAAGCTGTCACCAGACTGCCGTCCATGGGAGTCTGCGCTGGACTGACAGCAGTGGCCATAAGAACACAGACACCAGGTTGCTTTTGAAGCGTGAAAGGATGACGACACGAACACGTTCAATGGTATGCTCCAATGGAGAAGCTGGACTGCGTGAAGAGCTCCCCTGCCAATCACCAAGATTTGGAGTTTGGATTTTGAGTGTCAGCTGACTTTGAATCTGACATTTGTGATGTTTTCTTTTTGTAAGTACACACAAAAAGACAGTGTTTTGATTTGTTGTAAACACAGATCGAAAATAAATCATTCAATAAACCACTATTGTCTTTTTTATTTTTTTTACAATACAGATCTTAGTTTAGTACACTTTAGATGAATAGAATATAGTTATTTTGAGGTTAGAGTTTAATGGGCCTTCCTGAGGGCTAAGTGCGGGCTGCTTCGTCAGAGCCCCAAGTGGACATGTGAGGCCTATGTGAGGGCTATGTGAGGGCTAGGGCTGCCAATGTAGGGACAGCACTTAGGGGCCCACACTTTGCCAATGAGCAAGTGCTCTTGGGGCCCTGTGTGGGCAGCCTACGGTGGGCCCTTAAGCCAGCCCTAAGTGTCTTTTAACTTCAATTGTTTCTTTATTTTGAAGTTAATTTGTTATTATTTTGCTTATTTTGGGATACCTTTATTTTGACACTTCCTGTCACCAGAACAGACTTAGCTGAGGTGTGCTAGCGTTACACACACAGATCACTCATGCCGGTCAGAGCAGAGTGACGGAGAGACGCAGTCGCACACCAGCGTGTTTCTTTCACAGCGCGACATGGTACGATATGTTTGTTTATTTGTTTGCTTTAACGTTCTGTGGCATATTTGTAACCTGTAACCCTGTATTCTGCAGTTTAAATGCACAGTTGGAGTAAGGTTGTTTATATATTGTTCACAGTGCCTGATGTGACGTTTGGGGTCAACTAAATGATCATTTTGAGTTATCTGAAGCCAAGGTGGTTTTGTAGCGGAGCGAGGTACAGAAGTGTTCTTTTGTTTGTTTGTTTGGATTTTCTTTCTTATTTAATTTGGGATCTATTAATTGTTGTCTGTTATTTTGATTTGGTTTGTATGATACATTTTCGTTTGGTATTTGCATTATTTCACTGAGTTATATCAACTATAAATTAACTAATTTATTGTTGAATTGTACTTTGAAAGTGATACTTTGAAATGCACTGATTTTATTGTGGAGTGAAACTATGAAATTATTTAATATGACTATAACAGTATTTATGTCTATTTTTATAGTGTTCACGGTGTTCATTTTTTTTTTTAGTTAATCCACTGCGCCCCCTACAGATCTTGTCAATAGCAAAATTCCATTGACCGTATCTGTAGAGGGCACAGCAGAATAACGAAATAATAGTGTAAATAATGTATTTACTGATCTATAGAACACGATGCAAGTACATTGAAAGGAATTATTGTCTTTGTAGCTGGGAGACCCACCACCTGGATTCTTGACCTGATTTCAGCACCATCAAATGAAATGTGAATTTCTCCTTTGATTTTAGATATCTTAGTTGTTGTGTTTTTTTCTGTGTGAGTGTGTGTGTGTGTGTGTATATATATATATATATATATATATATATATATATATATATATATATATATATATATATACATACATACATACACATACTGTATTTACTGATCTGCAGAACACGATGCAGACTTATTGATGAACTTAGAACCCATTATATCAGCAAACAGATCATGTGTCATTTCAGATTTCTTTGACTATTCAAAAAATATCAGACAAGCTTGGAGATCTACATTTTATTTTTAAATTGAGAACAATTGTACAATAATTCAAACAGTCTAAAACTGTTGTTTTGGGGTCAATATATAGATATCAGTGATTCTCACACGTTTTCATGTCAAGGACCTCCAAAATGATATGTACTCGGCCACAGACCCACATCTAAAAAGATTATGTTCCAGGGACCCAAAAAGCAAAAACATTAACTAAAAATGTTTGATTTATATACTCAAAGATCTGCACACATTTTCTTAATTTAAAAAAACAACAAACAAAAAGCAGATCTACAAGCTCTTAGTCGCACTATGAGGTTGTACATCTGCTATTTTTGATTAACCAAAGTATAAAATAATGTTTTAAGTGGTTACACAGATGCATTCCTGATTTTAATGGCTTAACTAAAGTTGATTATTTTTGCAACTATTTAGAAATTAATTATTGTCTTTGCAGCTGTATACATGCCGCTTGGTTTCCTGACCTGCTTTCACCAGCACCACCTGGTTTCCTGGTCTGCTTACACCAGCACCACCTGGTTTCCTGACCCGCTTTTAGCAGGACCACCTGATTTCCTGGCCTGATTTCACAAGCACCACCTGGTTTCCTGGCCTGGATTCACCAGCACCACCTACTTTACTGGCCTGGGTTCAACACCGTTTAAGTAAATGTGAGTATCTACTTTGGTTTTATTTGTCCCTATTGTTATATATAGATTATATGATATACATAGTGCATTTGCCAATCCATAGAACACAATGCAGACACATTGATGAACTAATGTTGATGAACTCTTAACTCAAGTATTTTGCAACCATCTTCAATTATCATCTTTGCAGCTTTTTGTACGTGCCACCACCTCAACCTGTTTGAAGAGCCTGGTTTGTCTCACCCAACAACCTGCCAGTACTGTCAAATTAAATGCAAGTATTTCTTTCATACATACATATAGTTGTATAGTTACCTTGCCATGATGTAACTTCAAATATCAGTAAGATAGCTTTACTAATTGCTTAACGTCTTTGTTAGCACATAAACAATTGCAGATGAAGTAGATTCTGAACATGAAATCCAGTTCTGCATATTGCTATAGTGCTAATATATGTTATAAATGGGACATAATTTCAAAGTCAAACAGGCTTTCCAATTGTTTTAAAGTTATTTCCAAATATTTCAACTTTTAGTTCTATATTTGCTTGTTTATTTGATTATTCTTATGTAGGTGTATGCTGAGTTCCAGTGGATCACAAACCACAACCAAACCAACACACTCTACACTGAGATTGATCACCACACTCTACGTTTGAGGACCATTTTTAGGCAGAAAGCATCCCATTTCAGTTTTGGCTGAAATGCTCAAAGTCCATAATCAACAGGTAAAACATATTATTTATCTACATGATATGACAAGTGAAATGATCCAAATTAGCTGTCTTTACGATTTCAACATTATTATTATTGCATGAACTTTCATCTTTTACAAACAATGAATTCAATACCCATAATTCTAGCTTCACATGTGTACTTTTTATAGAATGTCATATCAGAAAACAAATAAAGAATAGTTACACCCTTCCACTCAGAGCTCCTGTGTCTTGAAGAAGCCTTGAAGGAACCTATGTCTATCCTGAAAGTTCCAAGCTCTGAAAGCACAGATGCCTCCCATGACCGAAAGGATTGCCATTAGGGAAGTGTGTTGTTAGGATTCTGTTCTAACATTAATAAATTAGGGAAGTGTGTTGTTAAGATTCTGTTCTAACATTAATCACATATTGATTCCTTGGAATCTATAAGCAATTAATAGTTGCCCATCCCTACCAGCAAATGTGAAGCTAGAATTCTAGAAAAGCTAGAGTATTAAATTAATTGTTTGTGAAAGATAAAAGTTAATGCAATAATAATGTTGAAGTCGTAAAGACAGCTAATTTGTTATATCATGTATACAAATAATATCTTGACCTATTCATCATGAACTGTTCCTCAGCCAAAACTGAAATGGTATGCTTTCTGCCTAAATATTGAACCTAAAACATGGCATGTGGCAATCAAGTTCAGCATAGAATGTGTTGAGCTGATTTTGGTTTGTAATTCACTGGAACTCAGCATACACCTACATAAAAAAAAAAATCGCACCCTGTGTGAAGGAAGCGGTGCCTTTGGTGAGTGGCCTCCTGGTGGCGCCATAATAGGGCGGGGCGGGGCTTCAGCAATTAATGCTCGTCCCTATTGGTGGTCTAAGTCCACATACCAAATTTGGACTTGGTGGCATGCTGCAAACTGGAGTTATAGCTGTTTAAAGCCAGTGGCCTCCTGGTGGCGCTATAATAGGGCGGGGCGGGGCTTCAGCAGTCAATGCTCGTCCCTATTGGTGGTCTAAGTCCACATACCAAATTTGGACTTGCTGGCATGCTGCGAACTGGAGTTATAGCTGTTTAAAGCCCGTGCTCAAACGGACATCCAGGCTCAAACGGACAAACGGACATCCAGGCTCAAACGGACAAACGGACATCCAGGCTCAAACGGACATACGGACGGACATAGTCAAGTGTAGAGCGGCTGGCACCGCTAAAAAAAAACAAGCAAACATGGAATAAAAAGTTCAGATGTTTTGACATTCTTTCTTTTTTTAAACAATGCTTCATGTCTCAAACACAGCTAACCAAGAAATAGTGGACAACTTAAATGCCATGTTCTCTTTGTCCAAGCCATTGGTCAAGGAGGCTGTTAATGACATTTTGCAGCAATGTGGTCACAATATATTACAGATATTACCCTGCATGAAATTGTCAGCACAATCATGGACATTCTCTTCACTGCCACATCTGCAGGTGCACAATTGGCTTCTTCCCAGCAAAGAAAAATGGTTCTTGAGCAGCAATATCAATTGGTAAAGCCAATACACAAATATTTCAAAAAGTGCTGTAGAAGGAGGAGGGAAGAAGATGTCATTTGCACTTTAAGTGGATCCATTATGCCTCAGATTTAAAATGATAGGACCACAACTAGAAATATGTCATACTTTTATATAATTTAGTATATACATACCTTTTATTAAAAAAAAAACATTTATTTTGTCAGCATTTATTACATTTTTTAACTTTTTGTGTCAGTATTTATTTTTGCCTTTTATATTTCATGTGTGTGAGTGTTATTAAAGGAGGAAAAAATGTCATTGAACAGTGTAATAGAAGATTTAATTTGGACAGTCAGTTGCTCTTGCTGTTCAAACTGAAAAGCAAAGGATGTAAAGGTTCACAATGTATGTGATGTTGAATGGTTCTTCATCTGTTCTCAGGATGACTCTTAGAAAATTGATTGTGGTTGATAGAAATTGACTGTAGGAGTTGACCATGACATTGAGTGCTTTGGTGTCTGTGGTGAGGTGCATCAGTCAGTTCTGTCTTTGTGACAGTACAACAGTCAAAAGTGAACTCTGTCATGGACTGATATCCAATTTTACATTTTGAATGCCATGATAATGAAATGACATCCAGCACTTTCTCAGGTATTGATCAATACACCTCTTGTACCATACCATGCCAATCCTAGGCTCTTTTGAGACGGTTGAAAAAAAAACACAAGTAAGAACTATCAAGCACTATTGATAAATACTCATCAGTCATGGAACAGACTTTCATATTAGAAATGCTACCACAAAGGTAGTCAATCAAATCTGCATACAACAGACCTATGACATCCTGTTTTAAAGACTCATTCTAAATAGTTGTCACACTTTGGCCATCTGCTTTCAAAGGGTCCCTCCTGGAAAAATCAACCTCAAAGTTTCCATTGACATGTTTTGGAAGTCTAGTTTGTCCAGGCAGAGGAAGTGAACAAAAGACTCTTCCATCTAAGTGTCCCATTCTGACTGGCTTAGAATACACACATGCACCTAGTGCTGCTTGAGATATAATCTCTGAATGTCTTTCTTTTCCAATGCTGCTTTTGAAGGAGCCAAACTGCTCTGCAAGAATAACTTTACTCCTCCTTTTGTCACTGGCTGAAATGCTGATATCATAAATGGCTTTGCATGGTGTTGATTTATCAGATTGCAGTCCCATACATAGATGCTTTTGAAAAGAACATCTTTGTTCATTGTTCTTGTCTGAGATATGTTTTTCAACTGTGAAGGTTATGCAGAAGTCTTGCGAGTGTTTGTTAATTTCATGGAATTGTATTTTGCGGATGTTTTTCAGAAATGGAAACAATCCTTCAGGATCTTCAGACAGGCCTTTTCTACTGTCCTTAGCTCTTAGGTCAGCCTTAGGTCAGCCTTGACAGGGAGTTAAACAGTGGGATCCATGCAAAGAAACACTGAGACAAGACTGCAGATTCCTTATGGGAATCACAGATTGTGCCAGAATCAGGGCAAACATTCAAACAGAAAACAATTAAGCAGTGTCAGCATTACACACTCCTTCCCTCTCTGGGTCTGACTGATGAATGAGCACACTAAATTATGACACCAAACACATCATATTACCTGTAATATCCCTGAGCTTGAGGACAGCAGGTTCCTCCAGAAGTTTGATTTGCCCCTGCACTCTCTTGATCACTTTCTGCTGCTTGATGCTCTCAATCTTTGTCTGGATAGCAAAGCAAATGGCAATCAAATATTAATAGTCACTATAGTACAGGAGGGGGCAACTTTGATGGAGAGGGTCACTATATTTCCACACTCACTCCAGAGGGCCACATTGCATACAGAAAACTATCATTTCTTTATTTAAAAAAAAATCACACCCTGTGTGAAGGAAGCGGTGCCTTTGGGGCGGGGCCTCCTGGTGGCGTTATAATAGGGCGGGGCGGGGCTTCAGCAATTAATGCTCGTCCCTATTGGTGGTGTAAGTCCACATACCAAATTTGGACTTGGTGGCATGCTGCAAACTGGAGTTATAGCTGTTTAAAGCCAGTGGCGTGACTGGCCTCCTGGTGGCGCTATAATAGGGCGGGGCGGGGCTTCAGCAGTCAATGCTCGTCCCTATTGGTGGTCTAAGTCCACATACCAAATTTGGACTTGCTGGCATGCTGCGAACTGGAGTTATAGCTGTTTAAAGCCCGTGCTCAAACGGACAAACGGACAAACGGACAAACGGACAAACGGACATACGGACGGACAAAGTCAAGTGTAGAGCGGTTGGCACCGCTAAAAATCCTTAGCAACTTTGAGGTTGGGAAATCCAACAAATCTCAACTGAGCAACCTCAATCAACACTTTCTTCACAAAATCTAGAAAGCAAATAGAAAACATAGTGAACAAACTGAAGATTATGAAAAGATATTGTGACAACATTATGACACCAAACACATAACGTTACCTGCAATGTCTCTGAGCTTCTGGACAGCAGGTTCCTCCAGAAGTTCAATTTGCTCCTGTGCACCATGGTCTCAAAGGTCTTGTAGTTGGTGAACTCAGACAAGACAAATTAAACAAAGCAATGAGGCAGAAGACAATCATTTTGTAATTAGATTTTGTTGTGATACTATGTTGTATGAGAGGCATTTGTTGGTCATGTTTAGTTGGAAGTTGTCTTTGGATTTATTGCAAAGACTGCATTATATTTTCATTGTTATGTCGCAAGCTGTGATTTGGATGATTTATAGTACTGCTCAGTGAGGAGTATGGATAGGTGTGATGTATGATGAACCTTCTTGACTTTCTTGTATATCTGATCCCCATGGATCACCATCTTGAACTGGGTTCTCAGAATTGATTCTGCGACTTCTTCATTGTTCTTCTCTGAGAGATGTTTTTCAACTGTGAAGGTTATGCAAAGGTCTTGCAAGTGTTCATTAATTTCATGGAATTGTATTTTGCGGATGTTATTCCAAAACGGGATCAATCCTTCAAGATCTTCAGACAGGCCTTTTCTACTGTCCTTAGCTCTTAGGTCAGCCTTAGGTCAACCTTGACAGGGAGTTAAACAGTGGGATCCATGCAAAGAAACACTGAGACAAGACTGCAGATTCCTTATGGGAATCACAGATTGTGCCAGAATCAGGGCAAACATTCAAACAGAAAACAATTAAGCAGTGTCACCATTACACACTCCTTCCCTCTCTGGGTCTGAATAATGAATGAGCACACTAAATTATGACACCAAACACATCATATTACCTGCAATATCCCTGAGCTTGAGGACAGCAGGTTCCTCCAGAAGTTTGATTTGCTCCTGCACTCTCTTGATCTCTTTCTGCTGCTTGATGCTCTCAATCTTTGTCTGGATAGCAAAGCAAATGGCAATCAAATATTAATAGTCACTATAGTACAGGAGGGGGCAACTTTGATGAAGGAGAGGGCCACTATATTTCCACACTCACTCCAGAGGGCCACATTGCATACAGAAAACTATCATCTCTTTATTTAAAAAAAAATCCTTAGCAACTTTGAGGTTGGGAAATCCAACAAAACTCAACTGAGCAACCTCAATCAAAACTTTCTTCACAACATCTAGAAAGCAAATAGAAAACATTGTGAACAAACTGAAGATTATGAAAAGCTATTGTGACAACATTATGCCACCAAACACATCACATTACCTGCAATGTCTCTGAGCTTCTGGACAGCAGGTTCCTCCAGAAGTTCGATTTACTCCTGTGCACCATGGTCTCAAAGGTCTTGTAGTTGATGAACCCAGGCAAGACAAATTAAACAAAGCAATGAGGCAGAAGACAATCATTTTGTCATTAGATTTTTTTTGGGGGTACTATGTTGCATGAGAGGCATCTGTTGGTCTTGTTAAGTTGGAAGTTGTCATTGGATTTATTGCAAAGACTGCATTATATTTTCATTGTTATGTCGCAAGCTGTGATTTGGATGATTAGAGTACTGCTCAGTGAGGAGTATGGATAGGTGTGATGTATGATGAACCTTCTTGACTTTATTGTATATCTGATCCCCATGGATCACCATCTTGAACTGGGTTCTCAGAATTGATTCTGCAACGTCTTCATTGTTCTTCTCTGAGAGATGTTTTTCAACTGAAGGTTATGCAGAGGTCTTGCAAGTGTTTGTTAATTTCATGGAATTGTATTTTGAGGATGTTTTTCCAAAATGGGATCAATCCTTCGGGATCTTCAGACAGGCCTTTTTTACTGTCCTTAGATCAGCCTTGACAGGGAGTTAAACAGTGGGATCCATGCAAAGAAACACTGAGACAAGGCTTCAAATTCCTTATGGGTACTTTATATTGTGAAACTGTAAATAAACAGAAACATATAGAAAATCAATGAACTGACACACATCCAGTAACATGACATTTCTCATGTCATATTAATTCAGAGAGTCACCATGACCTAACACAACAAAAGCACAACAAAGTACATCTACTCACAAATTGTGCCAAAATCAGGGCAAACATTCAAACAGAAAACAGTTAAGCAGTGGCAGCATTACACACTCCTTCCCTGTCTGGATCTGAATGATGAATGAGCATCTTCAAACACTTGGAGTCTGAAATACCTTAACACTAGGGTGCACTGTACAATTACAGAATTGGGAATTACAACACTGGGGCCAGAATACCATTGGACAACTCAATCATAACCTGATGAATCACTCCCTGCCTGGTTTGATATTTTGGAATTGGTTGCCATGGCACCTGTTCTAAGAGGCAGTCTGAACATGGTGCCATCTCCCAGCGCAAAGGTTTCTGGAAGAAATGACTTGTACACATCATACATCTCTTTAAAAACATTTTCTAATTTATAATCACATCCAGCTGATGGTTTTCCTCACAAACCTTCAATGTATTTTGGATTTGGATCAGAAATGCAGAGAACTCAACTACATCTTGTACACAGCTCAGCCTAATCCAACTGAAAGTACTACATATATCTCATCTTAATAAAGCCAGGGTGGCTGAAATGTACCCTAATGCCAACTTAAAGTATGACCACTGTGCCCAGACACAAGCACACCTTACACATATGTATTGGTCCTACCCACACTTACAGCAGTTCTGGTCACTTGTGTTTGACATCCTTTCAGAGGTCTTGGAAACTACACTGCAACCCTGTCCACTGCTAGCTATATTTAGCACACCATCAAATTCTTTACAATTCTCAAATCTAAAATTAGATATTATTGCTTTTGCAACTCTTAGCAAGAAGAAGAATATCACTAGCTTAGAAATCTCCAAAACCACCATATCACTCAATCTGGCTAAATGATGTGATGTACTTTTTAAGCCTAGAAAAAAAACACTCTCTTAGAGGAACCACAGAAGGCTTCTTGGAATCATGGAGACCTTTCATTGAATACTTTAATATGCAAACCTCTCCAGGTTAAAACAATCTGTAGGCAGCAAGTGTAGCAGACAGTGAATTTCAGTGTCTCCTTTGGTTGTATATGACACAATGACAGTGGCTGTGACCCATGACCTTGCTTGTACTTTTATTTTTTTAGTACTTACTTTCAGTTACGTTGTTGTTTTTGTTTTTTCTGTTTATTTGTTATTTTATGTTTGGGGGAGGTTTGCATGTTGTGTTTTGGAACATCTTGTGATATGTAGAAAAAAAAATGGGTGTGACTTCATATGCAATTACTTTTTATGCAATGACTTTTGACATACTAGACTTGAATTATCCCTAATAAAAAAGTGTACCAAAAAAAAAGGCAGAGAACTTTGTCTCCAGTCATAATTGAAGGGCAATCAGTCAAATGGTAAACAGAGTTGAATCCAGAACCATATTTTTCAGTTTTCTCTTGAATGTTTTCCAACTTCTCCTAGCTGTTAAAGGCATTCTGCATCAGAAAACACCTTGTTGTTGTATACATATAGTGCCAGACCCTGTAGCTAGCTCCATTTCTTCCAAATGTTTTCTGTGTTTGCTTTGGCACCACCAGACCCTCCCTGTATTGTTACTTGGCTTTCTATTTTTTTGGGTTCACCATAATTTGTTAATAAACAACTTTTCAGTTCACCTCAACCTTTGTCTGTCAAGTATGTAATTTGGGTATATGTTACCATGACTTCATCCTAGACCACCACATAACAGTGTTCAAACTGAAAAGCAAAGGGTGAAATGTTCTCCACTAAATGATCTTGCAGAGTTTGACACCTAGTTATACTAATTCCAAAATAGATAAAGATATTCTCATGGCACAAAGACACAGCTGAAGTGAATGGCATCAATGAAATATAGTTTACTTGCAGATTGTAAAACACCATGTTCATTAAGTATGAGGCAGTCACTCAGACTTTGGTCTCCTAGAAAATTAAGGATGAGTTCTGTTGTAATCCTGCAAGTAGTACAACATTCTGGCTCTGTCATCTCTAGGTTGGATGGGTATTAAAGGCATACCAGTGAAACAACTTAGATCTCTGAAATGAATGTTGACAAACATCAAGAATTCTTGGAGCCAGCCCAAGGGTGGATGCTGGCTACTGCCAATCTTCCAGGTAACAAGCTTTGCATCTGTCTGGACCCAATCCTTTGGCAAATACCTCTTTCCATATTCAGCCACATCATTTGCATTGATGTTGACTACCTTGAATAGATCTGAAAAAGTAAAAAAAAAAAAAACTACATACAGTATATACTGTCTGTCTGTGTGTTTTACAAAACATTAAAACTATATTCAAGTTGCAACAACCAATATCAATAATCATTACCAGCTATTTTATTAAATGCAAACTTTCAGAAGTCATGCCTCATTTGGCCAAAAGTCATGAAAGTTGCTTACACTTGTGTCACCAACAATGTATTGAGGTGATCATGATTTGGCATTATTAGGTTTACACAGAGCATTTCTTGAAAATAGGCTTAGGTATTGTTTTACTGAGGTTAGGGTTAATGAGGGTTTAAAATGCTCATGTTAATTGCGTGGTCTTCTTTCTCTCAAGTTCATTCTTCTATGTCTTATTGTGCATATTACTTAGAATTTCTTTCTTTTTTCTTTCTGCAAATTTAAAAGGCAACACAAGTAGTGCATATTATTTTCTATTGGCCAGTGCACTGACAGCTATAACTCAGAGAAATAAGCCATGAATAAATGCAGTCCAATTTTATATTGATATTTTATTACAAATAACTGTTATTTTCATTATTACATGTATGTATTTGCTAAAAGTCTCATATATATGTATTTGTCCAATTCACAAGTAACTAACCTTCCAGACACTCATCATTACAGTAACTAGTCACAGGAACATGGCCCATTACAACCCTTGTCCTCAAACTTCATTGTGATTGGCCATATTACTCTCAGGCACCATATTTAAGTGTCACTTGCATTTTGCTCTGTATACCCTGAAGACGGCATTTGTTTGCCAAAACGTTGGTAACCTTTACTCTGGAGGCTAAAATACATTGTTGCACTTATGTTAGAACAATGTGTGCGGCTACTTTTTGTATTTTTTACAATTGAACTTCATTGAGTCTTCTCTCTTACATCAACCCATATTAGTTCATTACATAGTCCTAAAAACTTCATTAATTAGAATTGAATAATCAAATGGATCAACAAATTATGTCATTGAAATATGTTACATTCAGTGGGAGATAATCAAGGACACGTGATCTGTTGGATAAATGTCCTTCAAAAGCAGTGATATAAACTAATTAAGTATATTTACACAACTGCTGTACTAAACAACGTTGAAGTACTTTTCACTTTATTACAGTATTTCTACTTTTCAGTACTTTTACTCCACTACCACTTCAGCACTTTACAGATAAAGACACAAATACAATAATGTCAAAGACTTATTTTTATTGTCATGTTTGATTAGCTTGTATAAACAGATAGAAGGTGTTTTTTTAAATTCGCTGTAATACAGATAGGATGTAAATGATTTGAGCCACAATGGCCTTTGCTGCCATCTCATGGTTTAATGCTGATATGACGGTTTGAACGTTATAAGATTACATAATAGAGTAAGAGAATTGATCAAAAATAATTATAACAGTAAAAAATGATAAGCAATTTATTCAATTGCTTGGGTGTATCTAGAATAGCAAGAATATAGGATTAGACAAAGTAATACCTAAATAAATAAGTGTTTAGGATGCAACATTGTTGTAGATTACTCCATTCACACCACTTCACTAATAACATTGAGAAAGCCTAAAATTATTCAATCATGAACTTTTTATTTATTTAATCCCTTCAAATTAATTTATATTTTATATTGCATTCAAGTATTGTCTTCTTACAGTAGAGTCTCACCCTTGCTGGACTAGAGTAATGCTTCCTCTGAAACAGTATATAAATAATTCTACTGTTCAATTATGTACATGATACATCTTCCTATCAAGGAAGATGTATCAATATAACTACTTTGTAGGGGCTGACATTGCACACAATCACAGTTGACACAGATCAGCTTCAACAGCAAGAAAACATGTCCTTAGTTGTTTCTGTCCCATGTATGGATCCACTCCGGTGTTGTCCTGTACTCAGCCAAATAATAGAAACTAGCCCTAAATGTACAAACAGAGCTAGCGCTAAATGTATGTGGTCCTCAAATTGAGTTGAGGGATCTTCAAAGTTCCTTGAAGGTGGTCCAAATGGACCATTACAAGTCTGTAACTCTAAGAGTGTAGAAATAGAACCAAATGGACCAGTAATCTATGCACAAATACAGTGTTGATGTATTTTTCATGTACTTGACACTACATTTTTGTTGAATCTCACCACATTTGCATATTTCACAAAATACATTGTAGGTCAGAGAGAATGTAACATTGTTTCTGTGATTATTTTAAAATGTGAATGTATTAGGTCATTATATTATGATACTTTATATTAAGTGATGGTCTCTGTCATGGGGCAACCCATGCACTATACATACAGACACTTGGGTTAAGAGCATTAAACACACACACACACACACACACACACACACACACACACACACACACACACACACACACACACACACACACACACACACACACACACACACACACACACACACACACACACACACACACACCACACAGGTGCGTCCAATTCTTAATCAAAACCACAGGCTCATTGTTTGTCACCTGTAACTCCTCAGCAGTACTGACACTGTGGGTTTAACTGCCAAACAGAGCATGGACCAAACCATGTAGCTTAAGTAGGGGAGGTCCCAGTGGAAGGTGTCATGTACTGTAGAGGAAGAGGGTTGTTTCACAATGTTTATGGCAAAGTATTCTATGGTATTCAGAAATGAATTCAAATACAAAATGGTGTTCAGTCTGAAAGTACAATATCTATTTATGTGTCGGGTTATTCATGATATATTTGTCCGCTGGTAGATAAGCTATTTTTGAAGGTTAATTGCTTCCTCTGCTGTGGTAGGATCCTCTCCTATGAAAATGAGAGTACAGATTCATAGGTTCAGTTATGCTCAGGCAGGCAGAGAGCTAAGAGCCCAGTCAGAGTTGCCAGGGCCCCAGTGGTGTGTTCTACATTTTTTTGGAAGGTATACTATAACAATTCCCCCCCAGTTCCCTGACACACACAGCACACACACACACATATAATTAAATATAAAAAATTGCACACACTCCATGCATGTTTCTGCCCCACACAAACTCAGCCAGACCCACTCAGGCCCAGATTCACAGTAACACTGAGTACACTTACAATATGCTTTGTAGTGTTATTTTTGTTATTCAAATACGTCTGCACTGTATAAATAAACCTACACTAACTTTGGTGGAGGAGAAATGGGAAAAATAAAAACCACAAGAGCATTTCTGACTGTTTTTGGAGTCTCAAGCTCAAGTCAACTTTACAGTCTCAATTTGATGTTTTGTTTCCCCCCCCCCCATTTTCTTTAGTAGCTGTGCTTTCTCATTACTATAGTCAAATAAGGCTTAGAAAGCTATACCATATATTGATTGATTACTTTACAAGCAGTTTGTCAAAACAGGAAAGTACAGTTCAATATAAGGCCTGCTAAGAGGATTTTAAATCCAAAAAAGCCTTTGACTTGTTTACATTGAGGTCTTTTGTACTGAATTCAGACAAAATTACATAGATTCCTGACTGGGAATTGAACCTGGGCTGTGGTGATGATGTTTTCTTATGTAGGTGTATTCAGTCTGTAGGAAATGTTGATACATTGTACATTACATTTACATTACAGTCATTTAGCAGACGCTTTTATCCAAAGCGACTTACAATAAGTGTATTCAACATAGGTAGGGAACGAAAACTACTAATCACCAGAAGTTTTAAGTACATTTCCTGCAAAAACAAGCAACCAAGAGTATACCTAGCGCTAAGGTAAAAGTGCAATATATCAGCTACCTACTTTCTTAAACAGATGAGACAAAAATGGCAAAATCAAATGAGCACGAGCTAAAACAAATAAGTGTATCGACTAAACAAGATCCAATAAAACAATACAAAAATAAAACAAGAGTTCGTACAACTAGTTAACAACAAGTAGGCCAGGCAAAGAGGAAGGATAGTGTTTCCTGAAGAGGTGGGTTTTCAGCCTGCGGCGAAAGATGGGCAGTGACTCTGCCGTCCTGACATCAGTGGGAAGTTCATTCCACCACTGTGGGGCCAGAACAGAAAAAAAGTCGTGACCGTGTTGATCGACCAGAAGGACCGTTGAGTGGCGAGGGAGTCAGTCGCCCCGAGGTGGCAGACCGGAGTGGTCGGGCAGGGGTGTGGGCATTGACCAAAACCCGGAGGTAAGAAGGAGCTGTTCCTTTCACTGCTCTATAGGCTAGCACCAGGGTTTTAAACTGAATGCGAGCTGCTACGGGGAGCCAGTGCAGAGAACGGAGAAGGATAGTTGTGTGGGAGAACTTGGGGCGGTTGAACACCAGACGAGCCGCAGCTTTCTGAACAAGCTCCAGAGGTCTGATGGCTGATGCCGGAGCACCAGCAAGGAGGGAGTTGCAGTAGTCCAGGCGGGAGATGACAAGAGCCTGGATGAGCACCTGGGCTGTTTTCTCCGTGAGGAAGGGGCGAATCCTCCTGATGTTGTAGAGGAGGAATCTGCAGGACCGTGTCACTGATGCGATGTTAGTCGAGAACGACAGTTGATCGTCCAGGGTCACACCCAGATTCTTCGCAGTCCGAGTTGACGTCACCACAGCATTCTCAATGGTGATGGCCATGTCTCGGTGAGGACAGCCCTTCCCCGGGATGAACATCAGCTCGGTCTTGTCCAGGTTGAGCTTCAGGTGGTTCGTCGACATCCACTCCGAGATGTCAGCCAGACAAGCAGCAATGCGTGCCTCCACTTGTGTGTCAGAGGGGGGGAATGAGAGGATCAGCTGGGTGTCATCGGCATAGCAGTGGTAGGAAAAGCCATGGGAGTGGATGACAGCACCAAGAGATGTAGTGTAGAGGGAGAAAAGAAGAGGACCCAGAACCGAGCCTTGGGGAACCCCAGTAGTGAGCCTGTGTGGTTCTGACACAGACCCTCTCAGCATCACCTGGTAGGAGCGACCCGTCAGGTAGGATGCAAACAGGGAGAGTGCAGAGCCTGAGACACCCATCCCCTCGAGGGTGGAGAGGAGGATCTGGTGGTTCACTGTGTCGAACGCTGCAGACAGGTCCAGGAGTATCAGGACTGAGGAGAGAGAGTTCGCTCTAGCGGCATGGAGCGACTCCGTCACTGCCAGGAGGGCAGTCTCTGTCGAGTGACCCACTTTGAAGCCCGACTGGTTGGAGTCCAGGAGGTTGTTCTGGTGGAGGTAGGAAGACAGTTGTTTAAAGACAGCACGTTCGAGAGTTTTAGATAGGAAGGATAGAAGGGAAACCGGTCTGTAGTTCTTGATCTCAGAGGGGTCAAGTGTGGGTTTCTTCAGGAGGGGGGTGACTCTGGCAGTCTTGAAAGCAGAGGGAAAGTAGCCAGACGTCAGAGAGGTGTTACAACAATGTGATATGTTCTTCTGCCAACATATACATTGTAACATTTTATATTTATATAACATTTTAAAGAATGAAAACATGTTTCTTCAATAATCATTGATTTTATTGATTACACAAATATTACAATTAAAATATAACATAAATGTCATTTCACAAACAGTATGTAACTACAAAAACAAACAACATTATGAAGAAGACAGATTAAACAAAGCAATGAGGCAGAAGACAATCATCATTTTGTAATTTATGCTTTTTTGGGTACTATGTTGCATGAGGGACATCTGTTGGTCTTGTTGAGTTGGAAGTTGTCATTGTATTTGAGTTGGAAGTTCTCATTGTATTTATTGCAAAGACTGCATTGTACTTAATTATTATTTCGCAAGCTGTCATTTGGGTGATTATAGTACTGCTCAGTGAGGAGTATGGATAGGTGTGATGTATGATGAATCTTCTTGAATTTCTTGGATTTCTGATCCCCACAGATCTCCATCTTGAACTGGGTTCTCAGCATGGATTATGCAATGGGCTCTTAATGCTGCTTGATGCTCTCAATCTTTGTTTGGATAGCAAAACAAATGGCAATAAAATAATAATAATCACTAGAGTACAGGAGTGGGCAACTTGATGAAGGAGAGGGCCACTATATTTCCATACTCACTCCAGAGAGCCACATTGCATACAGAAAAATATTATCCTCCATTTAAAAAAAAGAAAATCGCCTTAGCAACTTTGATGAGGTTGGGAAATCCAACAAAGCTCAACTAAGCAAGCTCAAATCACTAAATCTAGAAAGCAAATAGAAAACATAGTGACCAAACTGAAGATTATGAAAAGCTATTGTGACTAAATTATGACACCAAACACATCACGTTAGCTGCAATGTCCCTGAGCTTCTGGACAGCAGGTTCCTCCAGAAGTTTGATTTGCTCTAATAATCACTAGAGCACAGGAATGGGCAACTTTGATGAAGTAGAGTGCCACTATATTTCCACACTCACTCCAGAAAGCCACATTGCATACAGAAAACTATCTCTGTATTTAAAAAAAGAAATGCCTTACCAACTTTGATGAGGTTGGGAAATCCAACAAAGCTTAACTGAGCAAGCTCAAATCACAAAATCTATAAAGCAAATAGAAAACATAGTGACCAAACTGAAGATTATGAAAAGCTATTGTGACTAAATTATGACATCAAACACATCACGTTACCTGCAATGTCCCTGAGCTTCTGGACAGCAGGTTCCTCCAGAAGTTAGATTTGCTCTAATAATCACTAGAGCACAGGAATGGGCAACTTTGATGAAGTAGAGTGCCACTATATTTCCACACTCACTCCAGAGAGCCACATTGCATACAGAAAACTATCTCTGTATTTAACAAAAAATGCCTTAGCAACTTTGATGAGGTTGGGATATCCAAAAAAGCTCAACTGAGCAAACTCAACCAACACTTTCTTCACAAAATCTAGAAAGCAAACACAAAACATAGTGACCAAACTGAAAATTATGAAAAGATATTGTGACTACATTATGACACCAAACATATCACATTACCTGTGATGTCCCTGAGCTTCTGGACAGCAGGTTTCTCCAAAAGCTTGATTTGCTCCTGCACCATGGTCTCAAAGGTCTTGGAGTTGATGAACCCAGGCTATTAAACAGATTAAACAAAGAAATGAGGCAGAACACAATCATCATTTTGTAAATTTCTTGGATTTCTGATCCCTGCAGATCTCCATATTGAACTGGGTTCTCAACATGGATTATCCAACAGGCTATTTCTATTGCTTGATGCTCTCAATCTTTGTCTGGCTAGCAAAGCAAATAACAATAAAATAATAATAATCACTAGACCTCCAAAGATCCAACAAAGCTCAACTGAGCAACATCAATCAACACATTCTTCACAAAATATACAAAGCAAATAGAAAACATAGTGAACAAACTGAAGATTATGAAAAGCTATTGTGACAAAATTATGACACAAAACACATCACGTTACCTGCAATATCCCTGAGCTTCTGGACAGGCTAAAAAGGGAGAAACAACCATGGATACTTTGGCTAGGGTGGTGGTAGTTCTACATAAAATAAAGTCAAACAAAGGAACATTTGTTCCTAACAAACACTTCACTATGTTGTGCCAAACTTGTAGATATGCATATTTCAGTATTGATATGTATTTATGACTTCTGAGTGTTTTTTAAAACACCATTTTTTTAAAATACGTATATTCAAAAGCAATTACTCCAGTGTTTCAATCAAGTTCAAATTTGATTAATAAACATTCACTTGTAGTGGATTAATATTTGACCAGAAGTATCTGTACTTTGACTCAAGTACTGGAGTTCAATACTTGTAATGTATAACACTAACTACCAATTACAAACATCACTTTGTAAATCAGTAGAACAAACAATTAAAAAACCCATTATCATGATTACAACAACAGAAAATAAATGCTTCATCATTGAACAAACTCACCCTGGTCATCCAATTCTCTCCTACTGGTGGTATCTGTGGAAGATGGCTTTAAATGTTTGGTGAAGCCATGTGTCAAAGACCCAAATGACCCACAATGCAAAGCAAGTTAGTTGCCCTTAGCAAAGCCTGAACAAATAAGCAATCCATGCTGGATGATAATTTCCCTCAGTCAGTACACTGTCTACATGCCAGTCTGAAAGTCTCTGGTTCAAGCCCCAAAGTAACCATTGCATTGCACACAACATGATCATTTCAATGAATGCATGTACAATTGTTGAAGATAACATGAAATGCTTATTTGAGAGTATGTTTTTTATATGTATGACATACTTAATTGTGAAAATAGCTGATCTACAATCTCACAACTTTTCAGATAGCAATGAGAGTATGTTTTTTCAATGTATAACATACTTCATTGTGAAAATAGCCGATGTACAATCTGACAACTTTTAATGGTTTGTGAGCTTGTAGATCGGCTACTTTCACTAGTTTTGGTTCTGAGGAGATGTACAATTTCTTCATTGGTAAATGGTTTGTGAACGAGTGATCTTTGCGTTAGTGAAACAGGGGCTTGGGTCATGACAGAAGGCAAGAGTTTGTGATCCTCAACAGACAATAACAGCCTGGACAAAGCTATAGCACTATAGGTAGTGTTGCAGCTACCTAAGAGTGCCTCACGATCGCAAGGTTGCCGGTTCAAGCCTCACTTGATGCAGACTCATTTAAGTTGAATTGCAAAAAACATGACTCAATCTATTCCGTTTCCATGGCTCTCTCTCTCTCTTCAATCTATTCCGTTTCTATCTTCAATCTATTCTGTTTCCATGTCTCTCTCTCTGTCTCTTCAATCTATTCCATCTCTCTCTCTCTCTCTCTCTCTCTCTAGCCAAATTCCAATACCGAAAATCTCGGCCACTCGCTCACTCCCACTCGGTCACTCCGACTTCGAACCGGAAGTAGTCGCGGTCCAATTGTTCATGTGCTTCTTGGAGGAGGCGAGTGGAGTCGAGTGGAGTCGGCGAGGAGGCTCTCCACTTCCGCATTGAGCGAGTGTACATCAAGTGTATGCTCGACCACTCTCAACAGCTCCTCCGCGGCAGACTTCCGCATCACGTGTACACTTTTTTTTTGTTTTTTTCCCCTTCTCCCGTGACGTTTACATTGTCCTCCTCCTCCACATGTGCCGAAAACACCGGCCGCACCCCCCCCCCCCCTCGCCGCCGCCGCTCACTCGTTGCGCATCTCTCACACACACACACACACACACACACACACACACACACACACACAGTGACACACACACACACACACACACACACACACACACACACACACAGTGTAAAGTAACTGAAAAGACCGCAACAAGCCACTGGCTTTATTGCGTTGTTGAATGATATAAAGCATAATACAATTATTCATTGTAATATATTGTGCACACTTTCTGTCTCAAAAGCTGTTTCTATTCGTGCATGCCTCAATGCAGTACACGGACTACTATAAATGACTGAGACAAAGATTATGTTAACATGTTTAACTTCTGGGACGAAGAAAAAGAAAAGAAAACGGGAGGTGCGCGAACAGCGCGATGGAGAAGAAGGACCCGCCGATATTTAATATTGTTTGTTGGTGAAACAATCATGACTGATACACATGAAAGAAGACCCTTCACAGCTAAATAGAGAATTTTACATTTTAAGAATCGGTTCAGAATTGAATGAGTATGGCTATAGTTAAATGTGAAGCTGTTCCTGCTATAAATATGCATCCACCGTTCTGCGCGCCCCTCGGCTGCGACGTTTCCTTTTTGACACACATCTACACTTCATGGAGTACATTTTTGTACTGGGGTTCTGGGGACTGTACGAGCAAAAAGAGGGACAGGTCAGGATTAAATTCATAAATGTAAGTTTGCTCATCCTGGCGCTTCATTCACTATTTCAGGAATAAATGGCCTTGCACAACAATGTTAACTATAAAGATAACGATGTGGCCATCCACATTGAGGAATTGTCTATTCTTATATTCTGTATAATTCTATACCTGCATATTATTCTATGCATGTATATTTTCATCCACGGCTCTGGCTGTGTGAGATGTCATAAGTGATCGCGGAATTTGCCGTCGCTTTGAAATGACGCTGCTGAGTGCAGTCCGATCCTTTGAGGGAAACCGCTCGACCACTCGTCCTCTCAAATAATCCTCGGCTCCTCGCAGGGGCGGGGCTTAGGCGCGAGTGGAGGAAGCGAGGAGAGTGAGCGAGTGACCGAGTTTTGGGGAATGGAATTCAGAGTCTCTCTCTCTCTCTCTCTCTCTCTCTCTCTCTCTCTCTCTCTCTCTCTCTCTCTCTCTCTCTCTCTCTCTCTCTCTGAGGGTCGGCCATAGCTGAGTGGTTAGGGAGCCAGAGGCTCTGGTTGACCCAGGTACGATTCCAGGCCAGGTCAGCAAATGTGTCAATGAAATTTGTCCCTGAGCAAGACTCTTAACCCCTAATTGCTCACAGGCCCTCATTGGAAACAATCTCAACTCTCTCCTGGCCCCGTATTATCGCTGCTTGCAGCTATATTTCCGTTTCTTTATGGGGCCAGGCTTCCAGCATGGACCCATATTGTCATTGGCATTATTCCGTTTCTTCTTCTTCTTCTGCCGTTTTTGCCAGTTCTGGCTGAACCGTGCAGTCGCTTTTTATGAAACTCGGCCATATGATAGATGGTCATGAAAAACGATCAAAAAATAAATCTCACAATCTTTCGTCAAAAGGTGGCGCTATAGCACTCAGTTGAAAATGACAACTTTGAACAGGTACAACTCATGCCCTGTTTCACCTACAGCCATGAAACTTCGATGCACACATGCGTCTCCTCATGCTGAACAACTTTCACACTCTGACTTTTGACCTCTGACCTTTAGATCTCCCACCATTTTGAATTATATGAAAAACTGTTAAAACCTATCTCCTCCTGGGATTTTTGAGTAATCTGCACGAAACTTTTTACACATGAACTTTGGACCTATACCAAAAAACGTTTGCAAAATATCTTCCATAAGTGAAAAAATGAAGCTTTAATGAGCCAATGAATATTGCAGTTTTATGACAATTATTCATCTGCCCCTAACACATACATGCAGACTTACCATTCTTTGAAACTTTGCAGAAATGTAAAGGGCCATTCCAAATATCACTGAAACCAATCTTACTCCAATTGGTCAAACGGGGGCGCTATAGCAATTTTTTGAAAATGCAAACTTTAAACAGGCAAAAGTCATGCCTCGTTTGGCCGACAGCCATTAGACCTGCTTACACATGTGCCTTGACTAATGAGGAACACATCTATCACGTTGACCAGTAAGCACCGCCCTTAGATTGTCCGCAATCTTGAGCAGTTTGAAAAACACTTAAACCCAGGATTTTTCAGCTATTTGCGTGAAACTGTATGATCTGTGTGATCTCCTTTTTCACAGGTTCTTGTCTGTTGGTGGCTTCTCGCTTAAATGTGTGCCCCACAACCTGAAGGTCACCAGTTCAAGCCTCACTTGGTACAGACTTCATCTAAGTTGCATTTCACACAACATGACTATCAATGAATACATCTGCAATTGTTAAAGATAACATGAAATACTTAATTGAGTGTTTTTTACATACAGCTGATCTACAATCTCACAACTTTTCAGATAGCAATGAGAGTATGTTTTTTCAATGTATAACATACTTCATTGTGAAAATAGCCGATGTACAATCTGACAACTTTTAATGGTTTGTGAGCTTGTAGATCGGCTACTTTCACTAGTTTTGCTTCTGAGGAGATGTACAATTTCTTAATTGGTAAATGGTTTGTGAACGAGTGATCTTAGTGTTAGTGAAACAGGGGCTTGGGTCATGACAGAAGGCAAGAGTTTGTGATCCTCAACAGACAATATCAGCCTGGACAAAGCTATAGCACTATAGGTAGTGTTGCAGCTACCTAAGAGTGCCTCACGACCACAAGGTTGCTGGTTCAAGCCTCACTTGATGCACACTCATTTAAGTTGAATTGCAAAAAACATGACTCAATCTATTCCGTTTCCATGGCTCTCTCTCTCTCTCTTCAATCTATTCCCTTTCCATGTCTTTCTCTTCAATCTATTCCGTTTCCATGTCTCTCTCTCTGTCTCTTCGATCTATTCCGTTTCTATCTTCAATCTATTCCGTTTCTATCTTCAATCTATTCCGTTCTCTCTCTCTCTCTCTCTCTCTCTCTCTCTCTCTCTCTCTCTCTCTCTCTCTCTCTCTCTCTCTCTCTCTCTCTCTCTCTCTCTCTCTCTCTCTCTCTCTCTCTCTCTCTCTCTCTCTCTCTCTCTCTCTCTCTCTCTCTCTCTCTCTCTCTCTCTCTCTCTCTGAGTGTCGGCCATAGCTGAGTGGTTAGTGAGCCCGCCTAGGGAGCCAGAGGCTCCCCAGGTACGATTCCAGGCCAGGTCAGCAAATGTGTCGATGAAATTTGTCCCTGAGCAAGACTCTTAACCCCTAATTGCTCACAGGCCCTCATTGGAAACAAGACCGCAAGGACTTTCGTGAACTGACCTGTTAAAGGAATTATCATTTCTCTTTCTCTCTCCTGGCCCCATATTATCGCTGCTTGCAGCTATATTCTTCTTCTTCTTTTTCTGCCACTTTTGGCAGTTCTGGCTGAACCGTGCAGTCGCTTTTTATGAAACTCGGCCATATGATAGATGGTCATGAAAAACGATGAAAACATAAATCTCACAATCTTTCGTCAAAAGGTGGCGCTATAGCACTCAGTTGAAAATGACAACTTTGAACAGGTACAACTCATGCCCTGTTTCACCTACAGCCATGAAACTTCGATGCACACATGCGTCTCCTCATGCTGAACAACTTTCACACTCTGACTTTTGACCTCTGACCTTTAGATCTCCCACCATTTTGAATTATATGAAAAACAGTTAAAACCTATCTCCTCCTGGGATTTTTGAGTAATCTGCACGAAACTTTTTACACATGAACTTTGGACCTATACCAAAAAACGTTTGCAAAATATCTTCCATAAGTGAAAAAATGAAGCTTTAATGAGCCAATGAATATTGCAGTTTTATGACAATTATTCATCTGCCCCTAACACATACATGCAGACTTACCATTCTTTGAAACTTTGCAGAAACTAGAAGCTCGCCCCCGCTACGCGGGGGCTCGCGTCTAGCCCGCGGCCACGCCCACGTAGCGCCCGCGGCCACTTGGCAACTCATATAAGTGGCGTAGCGTCATGAGGGTCAGTGGGGCCGTGGCTCGGTCAGTGAAGACCCTGTAGTGCGGATGATATGTGGCATAGAGGGGCAGATTGTAAATCCCCAGAGGAAACATCCGTGGGCTACCATTGGTTCAGCGATGTGTGCGGTCGCCCTGCGGCCCCTCCTCCTCCACCAATGTGCAGTATTGAGAGCCCTGACGTCACAACAATTGGAGCGATGGGCACTGCACTGTGGTTGGTTAGGGTACACCTAGGGCCCAGGTAGAACCCAGTTAAAGCCTGCATGGGTAAACCCAGGTAGGACCCGCCTTGGTCCCACATAAACATGGGTAGTTGGGGCCCACCTAAGGGCCAGGTAGAAGCTACTTATAGCCTGCATGGGCATCGCAGTTGGGACTGAAGTGGATGCCGCTGACATTGCTGACATGGGGTCCATATGGTTTAGCCCACCTTGAAACCATATGGGAACTACGCTGGCATGCTGGCTGTAATGCAAACGCTGCATCATACCTGCAGTGTGTAGTTTGATGTTGTGTGTGTAGCAGATATACCTGCAGTGTGTAGATCAATGTCCATATGAAAGTCAATGCCCAGCAGTGTTTTTTTTCCCCAGCAGAGTTTCTAGTGTCTCTGTCTCTCTCTGGAAGAGGTTGCACATGAACTCTGCAGCCGCACTGAGGCGCTCCAACACAAACACTCTGACATCAAGCTGCTTCACACAACAAACATCAGCACGACGCTGCTGTTTGTCCAAAAGACACAATATCTCCTCTCCCACCGACGTCATGTGTTCATTTATCGACAGCCGTACAGACTCCTTTTGACACATTTTACCTCGTTTATCCAGCTCTCACTGACTCATCGGGCTGTTATTTTGCTGCGATCAAGTCAACGATGTGAGAGATTAGCTATCACAGACGGACGGACAGGGGGTGAAACATAGTCTTGCGCCATGCCTTTCGGCCTGGCGGAGACAATAAAAAAAGGAAAGTAAAGGAAATGAGCATTTCTGCAACAAAAGTAGTCAACAAACTATACTATGAAAACATGGGCCTAATTGTCAAAGAATGTAAGAAAGAGGCAGTCATGTAGAAAATAGCCGATCTACAAGCTTACAAAGCCTCTCAACGTGAGGCGTTTTGAGCTTGTAGATCGGCTATTTTCACAATATGTACTTGTGGAACGGAGTCAAACAGAATGGGGGGGGTCCCCGGATCAAGTACGTTTATTTTGGGGGGGGGGGGGGCGGCGTGAAAGGGTTGATAAGCACTGCTGTAATCGGAGCGAAATTATCTGAAATTACTACATGACCATAATGCAGCCTAACATGCGTTGCACGGGGCGGTCCTGCCATTACGTTGGTTACTGTAGTTGCTGTGGAGCTACATAGTTCTCCAGAAGACACACACAAACATACACCATCTACAATGGACTAACTGAGCAGCAATATTGACATTCACCACACGAACGTGCATTGTTGACAAAGTGATTGCACAGCCGCTGCAGGCATGACAACCACGTTAGCGTTAGCGACATGGCAGCTATCACAGCGCCCTGTCCGTCGTCGCTGGGACTAACTGTGATGGCTACAGCAGTAACAGCAAGCTGTCTGCGATGCCATTGTCTGGAGACTGCTCTTAGCGTGACACGACCAATGAGAGTGAGCGCTGTAGTTGTTGCTAAGATACGGTGGCGTCTCTGCCCCATAGCTTGTAGATCTCTCACGCATGATTGGCGTAGGCTGCGTTGCCAGGTCTGACTGTTTGTATAAGCGATTTTGGGCTTATTTGGGTGCACTTTTGGGCTCGTTTCCATAGACCACGGCAGCGCTTATTTCTTTCCCGTGACCGATGTGGCAAAAAAAGTGCAAAACGAACCATCCGGAAGTAAATTGCGAGATGAAATATATAGCACTTTTTGATTATTAGAGAAGGAGACACATGTGAAGGTTGAAAATGAAAGGTAGGAGATTATATAGTTTTTCATGAGGGATTTTTGTAGCAAGTTGTGAGAGAATTGGGCCACTCCTGTGGGCGGGGGGCTGATTAGAACCATTGGGGTTTGAAAGGAGACGCTCTCTGTTTGAGTGGAAAGATGTAAAGGGCCATTCCAAATATCACTGAAACCAATCTTACTCCAATTGGTCAAACGGGGGCGCTATAGCAATTTTTTGAAAATGCAAACTTTAAACAGGCAAAAGTCATGCCTCGTTTGGCCGACAGCCATTAGACCTGCTTACACATGTGCCTTGACTAATGAGGAACACATCTATCACGTTGACCAGTAAGCACCGCCCTTAGATTGTCCGCAATCTTGAGCAGTTTGAAAAACACTTAAACCCAGGATTTTTCAGCTATTTGCGTGAAACTGTATGATCTGTATGATCTCCTTTTTCACAGGTTCTTGTCTGTTGGTGGCTTCTCGCTTAAATGTGTGCCCCACAACCTGAAGGTCACCAGTTCAAGCCTCACTTGGTACAGACTTCATCTAAGTTGCATTTCACACAACATGACTATCAATGAATACATCTGCAATTGTTAAAGATAACATGAAATACTTAATTGAGTGTTTTTTACATACAGCTGATCTACAATCTCACAACTTTTCAGATAGCAATGAGAGTATGTTTTTTCAATGTATAACATACTTCATTGTGAAAATAGCCGATGTACAATCTGACAACTTTTAATGGTTTGTGAGCTTGTAGATCGGCTACTTTCACTAGTTTTGCTTCTGAGGAGATGTACAATTTCTTAATTGGTAAATGGTTTGTGAACGAGTGATCTTAGTGTTAGTGAAACAGGGGCTTGGGTCATGACAGAAGGCAAGAGTTTGTGATCCTCAACAGACAATATCAGCCTGGACAAAGCTATAGCACTATAGGTAGTGTTGCAGCTACCTAAGAGTGCCTCACGACCACAAGGTTGCTGGTTCAAGCCTCACTTGATGCACACTCATTTAAGTTGAATTGCAAAAAACATGACTCAATCTATTCCGTTTCCATGGCTCTCTCTCTCTCTCTTCAATCTATTCCGTTTCCATGTCTTTCTCTTCAATCTATTCCGTTTCCATGTCTCTCTCTCTGTCTCTTCGATCTATTCCGTTTCTATCTTCAATCTATTCCGTTTCTATCTTCAATCTATTCCGTTTCTCTCTCTCTCTCTCTCTCTCTCTCTCTCTCTCTCTCTCTCTCTCTCTCTCTCTCTCTCTCTCTCTCTCTCTCTCTCTCTCTCTCTCTCTCTCTCTCTCTCTCTCTCTCTCTCTCTCTCTCTCTCTCTCTGAGTGTCGGCCATAGCTGAGTGGTTAGTGAGCCCGCCTAGGGAGCCAGAGGCTCTGGTTGCCCCAGGTACGATTCCAGGCCAGGTCAGCAAATGTGTCGATGAAATTTGTCCCTGAGCAAGACTCTTAACCCCTAATTGCTCACAGGCCCTCATTGGAAACAAGACCGCAAGGACTTTCGTGAACTGACCTGTTAAAGGAATTATCATTTCTCTTTCTCTCTCCTGGCCCCATATTATCGCTGCTTGCAGCTATATTCTTCTTCTTCTTTTTCTGCCACTTTTGGCAGTTCTGGCTGAACCGTGCAGTCGCTTTTTATGAAACTCGGCCATATGATAGATGGTCATGAAAAACGATGAAAACATAAATCTCACAATCTTTCGTCAAAAGGTGGCGCTATAGCACTCAGTTGAAAATGACAACTTTGAACAGGTACAACTCATGCCCTGTTTCACCTACAGCCATGAAACTTCGATGCACACATGCGTCTCCTCATGCTGAACAACTTTCACACTCTGACTTTTGACCTCTGACCTTTAGATCTCCCACCATTTTGAATTATATGAAAAACAGTTAAAACCTATCTCCTCCTGGGATTTTTGAGTAATCTGCACGAAACTTTTTACACATGAACTTTGGACCTATACCAAAAAACGTTTGCAAAATATCTTCCATAAGTGAAAAAATGAAGCTTTAATGAGCCAATGAATATTGCAGTTTTATGACAATTATTCATCTGCCCCTAACACATACATGCAGACTTACCATTCTTTGAAACTTTGCAGAAATGTAAAGGGCCATTCCAAATATCACTGAAACCAATCTTACTCCAATTGGTCAAACGCTATAGCAATTTTTTGAAAATGCAAACTTTAAACAGGCAAAAGTCATGCCTCGTTTGGCCGACAGCCATTAGACCTGCTTACACATGTGCCTTGACTAATGAGGAACACATCTATCACGTTGACCAGTAAGCACCGCCCTTAGATTGTCCGCAATCTTGAGCAGTTTGAAAAACACTTAAACCCAGGATTTTTCAGCTATTTGCGTGAAACTGTATGATCTGTGTGATCTCCTTTTTCACAGGTTCTTGTCTGTTGGTGGCTTCTCGATTAAATGTGTGCCCCACAACCTGAAGGTCACCAGTTCAAGCCTCACTTGGTGCAGACTTCATCTAAGTTGCATTTCACACAACATGACTATCAATGAATACATCTGCAATTGTTAAAGATAACATGAAATACTTAATTGAGTGTTTTTTACATACAGCTGATCTACAATCTCACAACTTTTCAGATAGCAATGAGAGTATGTTTTTTCAATGTATAACATACTTCATTGTGAAAATAGCCGATGTACAATCTGACAACTTTTAATGGTTTGTGAGCTTGTAGATCGGCTACTTTCACTAGTTTTGGTTCTGAGGAGATGTACAATTTCTTCAATGGTAAATGGTTTGTGAACGAGTGATCTTAGTGTTAGTGAAACAGGGGCTTGGGTCATGACAGAAGGCAAGAGTTTGTGATCCTCAACAGACAATAGCAGCCTGGACAAAGCTATAGCTCTATAGGTAGTGTTGCAGCTACCTAAGAGTGCCTCACGACCGCAAGGTTGCTGGTTCAAGCCTCACTTGATGCACACTCATTTAAGTTGAATTGCAAAAAACATGACTCAATCTATTCCGTTTCCATGGCTCTCTCTCTCTCTTCAATCTATTCCGTTTCTATCTTCAATCTATTCCGTTTCCATGTCTCTGTCTCTTCAATCTATTCCGTTTCTATCTTCAATCTATTCCGTTTCCATGTCTTTCTCTTCAATCTATTCCGTTTCCATGTCTCTGTCTCTTCAATCTATTCCGTTTCTATCTTCAATCTATTCCGTTTTCATGTCTCTCTCTCTCTCTCTCTCTCTCTCTCTCTCTCTCTCTCTCTCTCTCTCTCTCTCTCTCTCTCTCTCTCTATCTCTCTCTCTCTCTCTCTCTCTCTCTCTCTCTCTCTCTCTCTCTCTGAGGGGCGGCCATAGCTGAGTGGTTAGTGGGCCCGCCTAGGAAGCCAGAGGCTCTGGTTGCCCCAGGTACGATTCCAGGCCAGGTCAGCAAATGTGTCGATGAATTAATTTTTTTCCCTGAGCAAGACTCTTAACCCCTAATTGCTCACAGGCCCTCATTGGAAACAAGACCGCAAAGACTTTCATGAACTGACCTGTTAAAGGAATTATCATTTCTCTTTCTCTCTCCTGGCCCCGTATTATCGCTGCTTGCAGCTATATTTAGGTTTCGAGAGCCTGTAAGGCTTCGAACCCTATTACATTCCTTGGCTTTCATTATTATTAGGTTTCGAGAGCCTGTAAGGCTTCGAACCCTATTACATTCCTTGGCTTTCATTATTAGGTTTCGAGAGCCTGTAAGGCTTCGAACCCTATTACATTCCTTGGCTTTCATTATTCTTCCGCCGGTTTTGCCAGTTCTGGCCTAACCGCGTGGTCACTTTTTATGAAATTCGGCAATATGGTAGAGGGCTATGCCAAACGGCGAAAACCCGAAACTCACAAACATTGGCCAAAGGGTGGCGCTGTAGCACTCAATTGAAATATGCCAACTTTGAACAGGTACAACTCATGCCCTGTTTGACCCACAGCCATGAAACTTCGATGCACACATGCGTCTCCTCATGCCTAACAACTTTCACACTCTGACTTTTGACCTCTGACCTTTAGATCTCCCACCATTTCGAATTCTATGAAAAGCAGTAAAAAGCAGTCAAAAAATCACTTCTCCTGGGATTTATGAGCAATCTGTACGAAACTGTATACACATGAACTTTGGACCAATGCCGACAAACGTAACTTAGCGGATTTTCCATAAGTGAAAACGTTAAGCTTTTATAAGCCAATGAAAATTGCAGCTTTTTTTAAATTATTCATCTGCCCCTAACACATACATGCAGACTCACATTTGTTTGACACTTTGCAATATTGTAGAGGGTCCTTCCAAGTATCACTGAAACCAATCTTACTCCAATTGGTCAAAGGGGGGCGCTATAGCAATTTTTTGAAAATGCAAACTTTAAACAGGCAAAAGTCATGCCTCGTTTGGCCGACAGCCGTTAAACCTGCTTACACATGTGCCTTGACTCATGAGGAACACATGTATCACTTTGACCAGTAAGCTCTGCCCTTAGATTGTCTGCAATTTTGAGCAGTTTGAAAAACATTTAAATCCAGGATTTCTGAGCAATTTGCATGAAACTGTGTCAAATACATGTTTGAGGCCCTTTTTCACAGGTTCAGGTGTGTTGGTTCAATAGCTTGATCGCTTAATCATCTGCCTTGAAACCATAGGGTAGCCGGTTCGAATCCCACCTCAGGTAGACTTAATTATAATTGCATTGCACACAACATGACTATACCAATGAATACATGTGCAATTGTTAAAGATGACGAGAAATGCATACTTGAAAGTAGTTCTTTTCAATGTATGACGTACTTCATTCGCGCTTTTGTTTTGTTTTGTTGGATTCTCCCTTTTCACTGTCTAAGGCTGTGTATTGGATAGCTCCACCAGTAGAGTGTGGGTCTCATGTGCCGAAGGTCCCTGGTTCGAATCCCACTTATTACAGTTCACATTTAAATTGCATTGTACAAAACATGACCCTGTTAATTCAGACAAGTGCAATGTTTAGACAATAACACGAAATGCTTTTGAGAGTAGTTTTTTTTTATGTATGACATACTTTCTTGTGAAAATAGCCGATCTACAATCTCACACCTTTTTAGATAGCAACGCGTTGTGAGCTTGTAGATCGACTATTTTCCACTAGTTTCCATTCCGAAATATATTGAGCAGTTTGAAAAACATTTAAACCAAGGATTTCTGAGCAATTTGCGTGAAAGTGTGTCATGTGTGTGAACTCCCTTTTCACTAGTACAGGTCTGTTGGCCCAATGGCTTAATCATCTGCCTTGAAACCACAGGGTTCCTGGTTCGAATCCCATGTCATGTAGAATTCATTATTAGGTTTCGAGAGCCATCAGGCTTCGAAAGCTATTACATCTCTACACTTTCACTATTATTATTATTCTTCCGCCGTTTTTGCCAGTTCTGGCCTAACCGCCTGGTCACTTCTTATGAAATTCGGCAATATGGTAGAGGGCTATGCCAAACGGCGAAAACCCGAAACTCACAACCATTGGCCAAAGGGTGGCGCTGTAGCACTCAATTGAAAATGCCAACTTTGAACAGGTACAGCTCATGCCCTGTTCGACCTACAGCCATGAAACTTCGATACACACATGCGTCTCCTCATGCCTAACAACTTTCACTGTTTGACTTTTGACCTCTGACCTTTAGATCTCCCACCATTTCGAATTCTATGAAAAGCAGTAAAAAGCAGTAAAAAGCCTACTCCTCCTGGGATTTATGAGCAATCTGTACGAAACTGTATACACATGAACTTTGGACCAATGCCGACAGACGTAACCAAGCGGATTTTCCATAAGTGAAAACGTTAAGCTTTTATAAGCCAATGAAAATTGCAGCTTTTTTTAAATTATTCATCTGCCCCTAACACATACATGCAGACTCACATTTGTTTGACACTTTGCAATATTGTAGAGGGTCCTTCCAAGTATCACTGAAACCAATCTTACTCCAATTGGTCAAAGGGGGGCGCTATAGCAATTTTTTGAAAATGCAAACTTTAAACAGGCAAAAGTCATGCCTCGTTTGGCCGACAGCCGTTAAACCTGCTTACACATGTGCCTTGACTCATGAGGAACACATGTATCACTTTGACCAGTAAGCTCTGCCCTTAGATTGTCTGCAATTTTGAGCAGTTTGAAAAACATTTAAATCCAGGATTTCTGAGCAATTTGCATGAAACTGTGTCAAATACATGTTTGAGGCCCTTTTTCACAGGTTCAGGTGTGTTGGTTCAATAGCTTGATCGCTTAATCATCTGCCTTGAAACCATAGGGTAGCCGGTTCGAATCCCACCTCAGGTAGACTTAATTATAATTGCATTGCACACAACATGACTATATCAATGAATACATGTGCAATTGTTAAAGATGACGAGAAATGAATACTTGAAAGTAGTTATTTTCAATGTATGACGTACTTCATTCGCGCTTTTGTTTTGTTTTGTTGGATTCTCCATTTTCACTGTCTAAGGCTGTGTATTGGATAGCTCCACCAGTAGAGTGTGAGTCTCATGTGCCAAAGGTCCCTGGTTCGAATCCCACTTATTACAGTTCACATTTAAATTGCATTGTACAAAACATGACCCTGTTAATTCAGACATGTGCAATGTTTAGACAATAACACGAAATGCTTTTGAGAGTAGTTGTTTTTTATGTATGACATACTTTCTTGTGAAAATAGCCGATCTACAATCTCACACCTTTTTAGATAGCAACGCGTTGTGAGCTTGTAGATCGACTATTTTCCAGTAGTTTCCATTCCGAAATATATTGAGCAGTTTGAAAAACATTTAAACCAAGGATTTCTGAGCAATTTGCGTGAAAGTGTGTCATGTGTGTGAACTCCCTTTTCACTAGTACAGGTCTGTTGGCCCAATGGCTTAATCATCTGCCTTGATACCGCAGAGTCGCCGGTTCAAATCCCACGTCATGCAGACTTCAACTCAATTGCATTGCACACAACATGATTGTATCAATGAATAAACATGCAATTGATAAATGAAATGCTTATTGAGAGTAGTTATTTTCAATGTATGACGTACTTCATTCCCTCTTTTTTTTTGTTTTGTTGGATTCTCCTTTTTCACTGACTAAGGCTGTGCATTGAATAGCTTGATCAATACACTGTTAGTCTCATGTGCCAGAGGTCCATGGTTCAAACCCCACTCGTCACAGTTTACATTTAAATTGCATTGTACAAAACATGACCCTGTTAATTCAGACATGTGCATTTTTTAAACAATAACATGAAATGCTTTTGAGAGTACTTGTTTTTTATGTATGACATACTTTCTTGTGAAAATAGCTGATCTACAATCTCACACCGGAAGAACCTATAGGACGGAAAAACCTATAGATATCAACAGACACCATCAGGGAGGCCATATCTTTAGCTCAATGAGAAGAGAGGCAGCCTGTGAATCCATAGGTCGCTGGTTCGATCCCTGTCCCCAACAATGCGTTGAGGTGATCATCATTTGGAATTCCCCCTATTCCCATGGATTGGATCCACCCCTCTCACCTGCTCTCACTCATCACCAATCACACCTGCCACATGCACAGTACAATTTTTAGGTACTTTTACTTTACTACTCTACTCTACTACAATTACAGCAGATGACAGCTTTAGTTACTTGTTACTTTGCAGATGTAATTATTAATACAACACCTACAGTAACCACATACAGCCGATCTACAATGTGACGCGTTATGAGCTTGTATGTATATAATAAGCAACCCATGCTGTATGATAACTTACCACATATGAAATCCAATTCTGTCTATCCAATGGCTCAGTCTGTACTGTGGCCATAGCTGAGTGGTTAGTGAGCCCACCTAGGGAGCCAGAGGCCCTGGTTGCCCCAGGTACGATTCCAGGCCAGGCCAGCAAATGTGTCGATGAAATGAAATTTGTCCCTGAGCAAGACTCTTAACCCGTAATTGCTCACAGGCCCTCATTGGAAACAAGACCGCAAGGACTTTCATGAACGGACCTGGAATTATCCTTATCCTTTACACTGTCTACCGGTCCCTGGTTCAAACCCCAATTTAACCGGTCCAAATATAATTTACTGAACAAAAATCATGACTTTGTTAATTAATGCATGTTCACTTCTCTCTCGCTCTCTCTCTCTTACTGCCTCTCTCTCTCTCTTACTGCCTCTCTCTCTTTCTCTCTCTCTGTCTCTCTGTCTCTCTGTCTCTCTGTCTCTCTGTCTCTCTGTCTCTCTGTCTGCCTGCCAGTCTGCCACTCTGTCACTGTCTGTCTGTCTGCCAGTCTGCCAGTCTGTCACTGTCTGTCTGTCTGCCAGTCTGCCACTCTGTCACAGTCTGTCTGTCTGCCAGTCTGCCACTCTGTCACTGTCTGTCTGTCTGCCAGTCTGCCAGTCTGCCACTCTGTCACAGTCTGCCAGTCTGCCACTCTGTCACTGTCTGTCTGTCTGCCAGTCTGCCACAGTCTGTCTGTCTGCCAGTCTGCCACAGTCTGTCACAGTCTGCCAGTGTGCCACTCTGTCACAGTCTGCCAGTGTGCCACTCTGTCACAGTCTGCCAGTCTGCCAGTCTGCCACTCTGTCACAGTCTGCCAGTCTGCCAGTCTGCCATTATTCTCGAAACCGCTCATTGCTGCTTGCAGCTATATTTAGGTTTCGAGAGCCTGTAAGGCTTCGAACCCTATTACATTCCTTGGCTTTCATTATTCTTCCGCCGTTTTTGCCAGTTCTGGCCTAACCGCCTGGTCACTTCTTATGAAATTCGGCAATATGGTAGAGGGCTATGCCAAACGGCGAAAACCCGAAACTCACAACCATTGGCCAAAGGGTGGCGCTGTAGCACTCAATTGAAATATGCCAACTTTGAACAGGTACAGCTCATGCCCTGTTCGACCTACAGCCATGAAACTTCGATACACACATGCGTCTCCTCATGCCTAACAACTTTCGCTGTTTGACTTTTGACCTCTGACCTTTAGATCTCCCACCATTTCGAATTCTATGAAAAGCAGTAAAAAGCAGTAAAAAAATCACTTCTCCTGGGATTTATGAGCAATCTGTACGAAACTGTATACACATGAACTTTGGACCAATGCCGACAAACGTAACTTAGCGGATTTTCCATAAGTGAAAACGTTAAGCTTTTATAAGCCAATGAAAATTGCAGCTTTTTTTAAATTATTCATCTGCCCCTAACACATACATGCAGACTCACATTTGTTTGACACTTTGCAATATTGTAGAGGGTCCTTCCAAGTATCACTGAAACCAATCTTACTCCAATTGGTCAAAGGGGGGCGCTATAGCAATTTTTTGAAAATGCAAACTTTAAACAGGCAAAAGTCATGCCTCGTTTGGCCGACAGCCGTTAAACCTGCTTACACATGTGCCTTGACTCATGAGGAACACATGTATCACTTTGACCAGTAAGCTCTGCCCTTAGATTGTCTGCAATTTTGAGCAGTTTGAAAAACATTTAAATCCAGGATTTCTGAGCAATTTGCATGAAACTGTGTCAAATACATGTTTGAGGCCCTTTTTCACAGGTTCAGGTGTGTTGGTTCAATAGCTTGATCGCTTAATCATCTGCCTTGAAACCATAGGGTAGCCGGTTCGAATCCCACCTCAGGTAGTCTTAATTATAATTGCATTGCACACAACATGACTATATCAATGAATACATGTGCAATTGTTAAAGATGACGAGAAATGAATACTTGAAAGTAGTTATTTTCAATGTATGACGTACTTCATTCGCGCTTTTGTTTTGTTTTGTTGGATTCTCCCTTTTCACTGTCTAAGGCTGTGTATTGGATAGCTCCACCAGTATGTGTGAGTCTCATGTGCCAAAGGTCCCTGGTTCGAATCCCACTTATTACAGTTCACATTTAAATTGCATTGTACAAAACATGACCCTGTTAATTCAGACATGTGCAAAGTTTAGACAATAACACGAAATGCTTTTGAGAGTAGTTGTTTTTTATGTATGACATACTTTCTTGTGAAAATAGACGATCTACAATCTCACACCTTTTTAGATAGCAACGCGTTGTGAGCTTGTAGATCGACTATTTTCCACTAGTTTCCATTCCGAAATATATTGAGCAGTTTGAAAAACATTTAAACCAAGGATTTCTGAGCAATTTGCGTGAAAGTGTGTCATGTGTGTAAACTCCCTTTTCACTAGTACAGGTCTGTTGGCCCAATGGCTTAATCATCTGCCTTGAAACCACAGGGTTCCTGGTTCGAATCCCACGTCATGTAGAATTCATTATAATTGCATTGCACACAACATGACTGTATCAATGAATACATGTGCAATTGTTAACCAGTAAACTCCGCCCTTAGATTGTCTGCAATTTTGAGCAGTTTGAAAAACATTTAAATCCAGTATTTCTGAGCAATTTGCGTGAAAGTGTGTCATGTGTGTGAACTCCCTTTTCATCAGTTCGGGTCTGTTGGCCCAATGGCTTAATCATCTGCCTTGATACCAGAGGGTCGCCGGTTCAAATCTCACCTCATGCAGACCTCAACTCAATTGCATTGCACACAACATGACTGTATCAATGAATGACCAATGCCGACAGACGTGAGCAAGCAGATTTTCCATAAGTGAAAACGTTAAGCTTTTTATAAGCCAATGAAAATTGCAGTTTTATGACAATTATTCATCTGCCCCTAAAACATACATGCAGACTCGCATTTGTTTGACACTTTGCAATATTGTAGAAGGTCATTCCAAGTATCACTGAAACCAATCTTACTCCAATTGGTCAAAGGGGGGCGCTATAGCAATTTTTTGAAAATGCAAACTTTAAACAGGCAAAAGTCATGCCTCGTTTGGCCGACAGCCGTTAAACCTGCTTACACATGTGCCTTGACTCATGAGGAACACATGTATCACTTTGACCAGTAAGCTCTGCCCTTAGATTGTCTGCAATTTTGAGCAGTTTGAAAAACATTTAAATCCAGGATTTCTGAGCAATTTGCGTGAAAGTGTGTCATGTGTTTGAACTCCCTTTTCACTAGTTCAGGTGTGTAGGTTCAATAGCTTGATAGCTTAATCATCTGCCTTGAAACCACAGGGTTGCTGGTTCGAATCCCACCTCAGGTAGACTTCATTATAATTGCATTGCACACAACATGACTGTATCAATGAGGAACATATCTATCACTTTGACCAGTAAGCTCCGCCCTTAGATTGTCTGCAATTTTGAGCAGTTTGAAAAACATTTAAATCCAGCATTTCTGAGCAATTTGCGTGAAAGTGTGTCATGTGTGTGAACTCCTTTTTCATCAGTTCGGGTCTGTTGGCCCAATGGCTTAATCATCTGCCTTGATACCACAGGGTCGCTGGTTCAAATCTCACCTCATGCAGACCTCAACTCAATTGCATTGCACACAACATGACTGTATCAATGCATGTGCAATTGTTAAAGATAACGAGAAATGCATACTTGAAAGTAGTTATTTTCAATGTATGACGTAATTCATTTGCCCTTTTGTTTTGTGTTGTTGGATTCTCCTTTCTCACTATCTGATGCTGTCGATTCAATAGCTCCACCAGTAGAGTGTGAGAGTGTCAACAGACACCATCAGGGAGGCCATATCTCTAGCTCAATGAGAAGAGAGGCAGCCTGTGAATCCATAGGTCGCTGGTTCGATCCCTGTCCCCAACAATGCGTTGAGGTGATCATCATTTGGAATTCCCCCTATTCCCATGGATTGGATCCACCCCTCTCACTCATCACCAATCACACCTGCCACATGCACAGTACAATTTTTAGGTACTTTTACTTTACTACTCTACTCTACTGCAATTACAGCAGATGACAGCTTTAGTTACTTGTTACTTTGCAGATGTAATTATTAATACAACACCTACAGTAACCACATACAGCCGATCTACAATGTGACGCGTTATGAGCTTGTATGTATATAATAAGCAACCCATGCTGTATGATAACTTACCACATATGAAATCCAATTCTGTCTATCCAATGGCTCAGTCTGTACTGTGGCCATAGCTGAGTGGTTAGTGAGCCCACCTAGGGAGCCAGAGGCCCTGGTTGCCCCAGGTACGATTCCAGGCCAGGCCAGCAAATGTGTCGATGAAATGAAATTTGTCCCTGAGCAAGACTCTTAACCCCTAATTGCTCACAGGCCCTCATTGGAAACAAGACCGCAAGGACTTTCATGAACGGACCTGGAATTATCCTTATCCTTTACACTGTCTACCCACAAGTCTATAGGTCCCTGGTTCAAACCTCAATTTAACCGGTCCAAATATAATTTACTGAACAAAAATCATGACTTTGTTAATTAATGCATGTTCACTTCTTCTCTCTCGCTCTCTCTCTTACTGCCTCTCTTTCTCACTGCCTCTCTCTCTCTCCCTCTCTCTCTCTCTCTCTCTCTCTCTCTCTCTCCCTCTCTCTCTCTCTTTCTTTTCTCTCTCTCTCTCTCTCTCTCTCTCTCTCTCTCTCTCTCTCTCTCTCTCTCTCTCTCTCTCTCTCTCTCTCTCTCTCTTTCATCTCTCTCTCTTTCTCTCTCTCACTCTGTCACTGTCTGTCTGTCTGCCAGTCTGCCACTCTGTCACTGTCTGTCTGTCTGTCTGTCTGTCTGTCTGTCTGTCTGTCTGTCTGCCAGTCTGCCACTCTGTCACTGTCTGTCTGTCTGCCAGTCTGCCACTCTGTCATTGTCTGTCTGTCTGCCAGTCTGCCACTCTGCCACTCTGTCACAGTCTGTCTGTCTGCCAGTCTGCCACTCTGTCACAGTCTGCCAGTCTGCCACTCTGTCACAGTCTGCCAGTCTGCCACTCTGTCACTGTCTGTCTGTCTGCCAGTCTGCCAGTCTGCCACTCTGTCACAGTCTGTCTCAGTGCCAGTCTGCCACTCTGTCACAGTCTGCCAGTCTGCCAGTCTGCCACTCTGTCACAGTCTGCCAGTCTGCCAGTCTGCCACTCTGTCACAGTCTGCCAGTCTGCCACTCTGTCACAGTCTGCCAGTCTGCCAGTCGGCCACTCTGTCACTGTCTGTCTGTCTGTCTGTCTGCCAGTCTGCCAGTCTGCCACAGTCTGTCTGTCTGCCAGTCTGCCAGTCTGCCACAGTCTGTCACAGTCTGCCAGTCTGCCAGTCTGCCACTCTGTCACAGTCTGCCAGTCTGCCAGTCTGCCAATCTGTCACAGTCTGCCAGTCTGCCACTCTGTCACAGTCTGCCAGTCTGCCATTATTCTCGAAACCGCTCATTGCTGCTTGCAGCTATATTTATTATTATTCTTCCGCCGTTTTTGCCAGTTCTGGCCTAACCGCCTGGTCACTTCTTATGAAATTCGGCAATATGGTAGAGGGCTATGCCAAACGGCGAAAACCCGAAACTCACAACCATTGGCCAAAGGGTGGCGCTGTAGCACTCAATTGAAATATGCCAACTTTGAACAGGTACAGCTCATGCCCTGTTCGACCTACAGCCATGAAACTTCGATACACACATGCGTCTCCTCATGCCTAACAACTTTCGCTGTTTGACTTTTGACCTCTGACCTTTAGATCTCCCACCATTTCGAATTCTATGAAAAGCAGTAAAAAGCAGTAAAAAAATCACTTCTCCTGGGATTTATGAGCAATCTGTACGAAACTGTATACACATGAACTTTGGACCAATGCCGACAAACGTAACTTAGCGGATTTTCCATAAGTGAAAACGTTAAGCTTTTATAAGCCAATGAAAATTGCAGCTTTTTTTAAATTATTCATCTGCCCCTAACACATACATGCAGACTCACATTTGTTTGACACTTTGCAATATTGTAGAGGGTCCTTCCAAGTATCACTGAAACCAATCTTACTCCAATTGGTCAAAGGGGGGCGCTATAGCAATTTTTTGAAAATGCAAACTTTAAACAGGCAAAAGTCATGCCTCGTTTGGCCGACAGCCGTTAAACCTGCTTACACATGTGCCTTGACTCATGAGGAACACATGTATCACTTTGACCAGTAAGCTCTGCCCTTAGATTGTCTGCAATTTTGAGCAGTTTGAAAAACATTTAAATCCAGGATTTCTGAGCAATTTGCATGAAACTGTGTCAAATACATGTTTGAGGCCCTTTTTCACAGGTTCAGGTGTGTTGGTTCAATAGCTTGATCGCTTAATCATCTGCCTTGAAACCATAGGGTAGCCGGTTCGAATCCCACCTCAGGTAGACTTAATTATAATTGCATTGCACACAACATGACTATATCAATGAATACATGTGCAATTGTTAAAGATGACGAGAAATGAATACTTGGAAGTAGTTATTTTCAATGTATGACGTACTTCATTCGCGCTTTTGTTTTGTTTTGTTGGATTCTCCCTTTTCACTGTCTAAGGCTGTATATTGGATAGCTCCACCAGTAGAGTGTGAGTCTCATGTGCCAAAGGTCCCTGGTTCGAATCCCACTTATTACAGTTCACATTTAAATTGCATTGTACAAAACATGACCCTGTTAATTCAGACATGTGCAATGTTTAGACAATAACACGAAATGCTTTTGAGAGTAGTTTTTTTTTATGTATGACATACTTTCTTGTGAAAATAGCCGATCTACAATCTCACACCTTTTTAGATAGCAACGCGTTGTGAGCTTGTAGATCGACTATTTTCCACTAGTTTCCATTCCGAAATATATTGAGCAGTTTGAAAAACATTTAAACCAAGGATTTCTGAGCAATTTGCGTGAAAGTGTGTCATGTGTGTAAACTCCCTTTTCACTAGTACAGGTCTGTTGGCCCAATGGCTTAATCATCTGCCTTGAAACCACAGGGTTCCTGGTTCGAATCCCACGTCAAGTAGAATTCATTATAATTGCATTGCACACAACATGACTGTATCAATGAATACATGTGCAATTGTTAACCAGTAAACTCCGCCCTTAGATTGTCTGCAATTTTGAGCAGTTTGAAAAACATTTAAATCCAGTATTTCTGAGCAATTTGCGTGAAAGTGTGTCATGTGTGTGAACTCCCTTTTCATCAGTTCGGGTCTGTTGGCCCAATGGCTTAATCATCTGCCTTGATACCAGAGGGTCGCCAGTTCAAATCTCACCTCATGCAGACCTCAACTCAATTGCATTGCACACAACATGACTGTATCAATGAATAAACATGCAATTGTTAGTTGTTGTTGTTAGTTGTTTTTTATGTATGACATACTTTCTTGTGAAAATAGCTGATCTACAATCTCACACCGGAAGAACCTATAGGACGGAAAAACCTATAGATATCAACAGACACCATCAGGGAGGCCATATCTTTAGCTCAATGAGAAGAGAGGCAGCCTGTGAATCCATAGGTCGCTGGTTCGATCCCTGTCCCCAACAATGCGTTGAGGTGATCATCATTTGGAATTCCCCCTATTCCCATGGATTGGATCCACCCCTCTCACCTGCTCTCACTCATCACCAATCACACCTTCCACATGCACAGTACAATTTTTAGGTACTTTTACTTTACTACTCTACTCTACTCCAATTACAGCAGATGACAGCTTTAGTTACTTGTTACTTTGCAGATGTAATTATTAATACAACACCTACAGTAACCACATACAGCCGATCTACAATGTGACGCGTTATGAGCTTGTATGTATATAATAAGCAACCCATGCTGTATGATAACTTACCACATATGAAATCCAATTCTGTCTATCCAATGGCTCAGTCTGTACTGTGGCCATAGCTGAGTGGTTAGTGAGCCCACCTAGGGAGCCAGAGGCCGTGGTTGCCCCAGGTACGAATCCAGGCCAGGCCAGCAAATGTGTCGATGAAATGAAATGTGTCCCTGAGCAAGACTCTTAACCCCTAATTGCTCACAGGCCCTCATTGGAAACAAGACCGCAAGGACTTTCATGAACGGACCTGGAATTATCCTTATCCTTTACACTGTCTACCCACAAGTCTATAGGTCCCTGGTTCAAACCCCAATTTAACCGGTCCAAATATAATTTACTGAACAAAAATCATGACTTTGTTAATTAATGCATGTTCACTTCTTCTCTCTCGCTCTTACTGCCTCTCTTTCTCACTGCCTCTCTCTCTCTCTCTCTCTCTCTCTCTCTCTCTCTCTCTCTCTCTCTCTCTCTCTCTCCCACTCTGTCACTGTCTGTCTGTCTGTCTGTCTGCCAGTCTGCCACTCTGTCACTGTCTGTCTGTCTGCCACTCTGTCACTGTCTGTCTGTCTGTCTGTCTGTCTGTCTGCCAGTCTGCCACTCTGTCACTTTGTCACTCTGTCACAGTCTGTCTGTCTGCCAGTCTGCCACTCTGTCACTGTCTGTCTGTCTGCCAGTCTGCCACTCTGTCACTGTCTGTCTGTCTGCCAGTCTGCCACTCTGTCACAGTCTGTCTGTCTGTCTGTCTGTCTGCCAGTCTGCCACTGTCTGTCTGTCTGCCAGTCTGCCAGTCTGCCACAGTCTGTCTGTCTGCCAGTCTGCCAGTCTGCCACTCTGTCACTGTCTGTCTGTTTGTCTGTCTGCCACTCTGTCACAGTCTGCCAGTCTGCCAGTCTGTCACAGTCTGCCAGTCTGCCACTCTGTCACTGTCTGTCTGTCTGTCTGTCTGTCTGTCTGTCTGCCAGTCTGCCAGTCTGCCACAGTCTGTCACAGTCTGCCAGTCTGCCAGTCTGCCACTCTGTCACAGTCTGCTAGTCTGCCAGTCTGCCACTCTGTCAAAGTCTGCCAGTCTGCCAGTCTGCCACTCTGTCACAGTCTGCCAGTCTGCCATTATTCTCGAAACCGCTCATTGCTGCTTGCAGCTATATTTAGGTTTCGAGAGCCTATCAGGCTTCGAACCCTATTACATCTCTACACTTTCATTATTATTCTTCCGCCGGTTTTGCCAGTTCTGGCCTAACCGCCTGGTCACTTTTTATGAAATTCGGCAATATGGTAGAGGGCTATGCCAAACGGCGAAAACCCGAAACTCACAAACATTGGCCAAAGGGTGGCGCTGTAGCACTCAATTGAAATATGCCAACTTTGAACAGGTACAACTCATGCCCTGTTTGACCCACAGCCATGAAACTTTGATGCACACATGCGTCTCCTCATGCCTAACAACTTTCACTGTTTGACTTTTGACCTCTGACCTTTAGATCTCCCACCATTTCGAATTCTATGAAAAGCAGTAAAAAGCAGTAAAAAAATCACTTCTCCTGGGATTTATGAGCAATCTGTACGAAACTGTATACACATGAACTTTGGACCAATGCCGACAAACGTAACTTAGCGGATTTTCCATAAGTGAAAACGTTAAGCTTTTATAAGCCAATGAAAATTGCAGCTTTTTTTAAATTATTCATCTGCCCCTAACACATACATGCAGACTCACATTTGTTTGACACTTTGCAATATTGTAGAGGGTCCTTCCAAGTATCACTGAAACCAATCTTACTCCAATTGGTCAAAGGGGGGCGCTATAGCAATTTTTTGAAAATGCAAACTTTAAACAGGCAAAAGTCATGCCTCGTTTGGCCGACAGCCGTTAAACCTGCTTACACATGTGCCTTGACTCATGAGGAACACATGTATCACTTTGACCAGTAAGCTCTGCCCTTAGATTGTCTGCAATTTTGAGCAGTTTGAAAAACATTTAAATCCAGGATTTCTGAGCAATTTGCATGAAACTGTGTCAAATACATGTTTGAGGCCCTTTTTCACAGGTTCAGGTGTGTTGGTTCAATAGCTTGATCGCTTAATCATCTGCCTTGAAACCATAGGGTAGCCGGTTCCAATCCCACCTCAAGTAGACTTAATTATAATTGCATTGCACACAACTTGACTATATCAATGAATACATGTGCAATTGTTAAAGATGACGAGAAATGCATACTTGAAAGTAGTTCTTTTCAATGTATGACGTACTTCATTCGCGCTTTTGTTTTGTTTGGTTGGATTCTCCCTTTTCACTGTCTAAGGCTGTGTATTGGATAGCTCTACCAGTAGAGTGTGAGTCTCATGTGCCGAAGGTCCCTGGTTCGAATCCCACTTATTACAGTTCACATTTAAATTGCATTGTACAAAACATGATCCTGTTAATTCAGACAAGTGCAATGTTTAGACAATAACACGAAATGCTTTTGAGAGTAATTGTTTTTTATGTATGACATACTTTCTTGTGAAAATAGCCGATCTACAATCTCACACCTTTTTAGATAGCAACGCGTTGTGAGCTTGTAGATCGACTATTTTCCACTAGTTTCCATTCCGAAATATATTGAGCAGTTTGAAAAACATTTAAACCAAGGATTTCTGAGCAATTTGCGTGAAAGTGTGTCATGTGTGTGAACTCCCTTTTCACTAGTACAGGTCTGTTGGCCCAATGGCTTAATCATCTGCCTTGAAACCACAGGGTTCCTGGTTCGAATCCCACGTCATGTAGAATTCATTATAATTGCATTGCACACAACATGACTGTATCAATGAATGCATGTGCAATTGTTAACCAGTAAACTCCGCCCTTAGATTGTCTGCAATTTTGAGCAGTTTGAAAAACATTTAAATCCACTATTTCTGAGCAATTTGCGTGAAAGTGTGTCATGTGTGTGAACTCCCTTTTCATCAGTTCGGGTCTGTTGGCCCAATGGCTTAATCATCTGTCTTGATACCAGAGGGTCGCCGGTTCAAATCTCACCTCATGCAGACCTCAACTCGCATTGCACACAACATGACTGTATCAATGAATAAACATGCAATTGTTAAATGAAACGCTTATTGAGAGTAGTCGTTTTCAATGTATGATGTACTTCATTCCCTCTTTTGTTTTGTTTTGTTTTGTTGGATTCTCCCTTCTCACTGACCAAGGCTGTGGATTGAATAGCTTGATCAATACAGTGTTAGTCTCATGTGCCAAAGGTCCACGGTTCAAACCCCACTCGTCACAGTTTACATTTAAATTGCATTATACAAAACATGACCCTGTTAATTCAGACATGTGCACTTTGCGCTCTCTCGCTCTCTCTCTCTCTCTCTCTCTCTCTCTCTCTCTCTCTCTCTCTCTCTCTCTCTCTCTCTCTCTCTCTGTCACAGTCTGTCTGTCTGCCTGTCTGTCACTGTCTGTCTGTGTGCCAGTCTGTCACTGTCTGTCTGCCACTC